>NC_070606.1:43062500-43167500 GCF_027172205.1 Podarcis raffonei | reverse complement strand
TATGGTAGGAAAACCAGGCTTCAACTAATGAAGTTGACGCTTAAGAAATTGTCATTTTTTAATTCCACCTGACCCACAAATTTATATTAGAGGGCATATCTGGAATTTAAACATTTTCATAATCCTGTTGCTCCTCTGTAATTTGTTTGCCTATCCAAAAGCATCAGTTTGCAGCAGTGTCCATACATTTGCAAAAATGACCTGGAAGAAGCTGCTCTCATATGAGAAAACTACAGGTGCTTTGTAATCCTTAACATTGCTCCAATTACCGTATTTTTCTGTCTATAAGATGCACCCATGTATAAGACGCCCCCTATTTTGGGGGAGAGGGACGCGGGTGGTGCTGTGAGTTAAACCACAGAGCCTAGGACTTGCCGATCAGAAGGTTGGTGGTTTGAATCCCCGCGATGGGGTGAGCTCCCGTTGCTCGGTCCGTGCTCCTGCCAACCTAGCAGTTTGAAAGTACATCAAAGTGCAAGTAGATAAATAGGCACCGCTCCGGCGGGAAGGTAAACGGCGTTTCTGTGCGCTGCTCTGGTTTGCCAGAAGCGGCTTAGTCATGCTGGCCACATGACCTGGAAGCTGTACGCCGGCTCCCTTGGCCAATAAAGCGAGATGAAATGAGCGAGATGAGGCAAACCCCAGAGTCGGTCACGACTGGACCTAACGGTCAGGGGTCCCTTTACCTTTACCTTTTATTTTGGGGGACTCAGATTTAAGAAAATGGGGGTGGCCCCGTGTATAAGACGCCCCCTGATTTTTGACATTATTGGGGGGGGGCTAGTCTTATACACAGAAAAATACGGTAATTGGGAAAGCAAGTGCCCCTGGATATAACAACAATTATTGAATAAGGGTGCTGCCTATGTATAGCTACACTGAATTTCTGTGTCAGAAGAATCTTACTTTGTCATAAAGTAATACATGAAAGCTAGTTAGGAGCATTTTGAAGACCTTCTGGTGCATATCTTCAATGCATTACCAATGGATTTGTTTATGTTAACAGCAGTCATTAAAACATGCGTTCATTGAACACTCATCTAACCTACTGCTCAGCAGGTAGAACCCTTTCTGCCCTTGGGGGTGAACTGCTTTTCTGCATCCCAGTTTTATAAAGCTGTCCTGTCCAGACATTGCAGGGAAAATAAAATCTAGACTTAACCATAAATTTCCCATCCTGGCGGGTTTGGGGTGGGGCAGTCTTGCAACGCTTGGCAGATAAGGGGGGAAAGATGTAACAAGTGGAGCTTGCATTGCTCATAGGTTTGTATGAGTTCAGTGGAATGCCCTTACTTTCCTCATTACCTTAGACTATAAACAGAGAATGTGGATATCAGTGCATATTTTTCCTATATATTTAGCCATGGCCAATATTTGCATCCATATTGAACATTTGGGAAGGTCAGCCACCTCATTTTGAGTAGATTATATTTTCAGGCACTAGCAGAGAATTTAGTAATAAAATATTTGGCACAGTCACAGAGCTGCTTGCCTTAAACTAATTATTGTGTTTGCTGCCTACAGGATGAAATTAAAATTTCAGATACATTTATACACACACACACACACACACACAGAGAGAGAGAGAGAGAGAGAGAGAGAGAGAGAGAGAGAGAGAGAATCATTTTATAAACATGCACAAGCATCATTTAAAAATGTATCTGAAATGTTAATTTCATCCTGTAGGCAGCAAACACAATACAGTGGTACCTCGGGTTAAGTACTTAATTCGTTCTGGAGGTCCGTTCTTAACCTGAAGCACCACTTTAGCTAATGGGGTCTCCTGCTGCGGCCGCACCGCCGGAGCACGATTTCTGTTCTCATCCTGAAACAAAGTTCTTAACCTGAAGCACTATTTATGGGTTAGTGGAGTCTGTAACCTGAAGCGTATGTAACCTGAAGCATATGTAACCCGAGGTACCACTGTAGTTAGTTTAAGGGAAGCAGCTCTGAGACCGTCTCTCTCTCTCTCTCTCTCTCTCTCTCTCTCTCTCTCTCACACACACACACACACACACACACACACACTGAATTCTCTGTTCGCGCCTGAAAATGTGCAAGTGGTGTGTGCATGGGGCATGTTATCAGCATATGAGTGTGGGGTGGCGCCTCCCACTACCTTGTTACGTATGCATTTTTGAGTCTGCTCTGGATCAATATGAGCAGTACCAAATAACATACCTCCCCAGCCCTGACCACTTTTTTGTTGGCCACGCTCCACCACTGGCATGCAGCCTCTTGAGGTGAGGGTTGGGCCCAAGTGAATGCAGACTTCGGGCTTAAAAAAAGGCTTCCCAAACCTTGCTTTACATTTACTTACACTGAATACCCACTGGTCATTTTGTAGTCTCTCTGTAGAGATCCAACTGGATCTTTACTAACCTAAATAGTTTGGTATCATCCATAAAATTGTCTGTCTCACTGCTCACCCTGATTCCAGATTAACTAGTCACAGTACAAAGGTTTGTGGGGGGCGCTTGCTTACTTCGTTGCAAGAACTGTTCCTTTGCTCTTGCCCTGTGCTTGCTGTCTGCACTCCTAACAGTTTCATGCAAGCTGCTTTTATAACATCAGCCTGCTTTTGATTCCAGTTGGCTTCGGCTGTGGTGGTGCACTGCTTTTGTGCCGTGCAGAATATATCTTCAGGACCTGCCCCGAGGAGTCATTAACCTGACAGGGAGACTGCCAGGGGTGGGCAGAGGGGGGGGGCAATTGCTGAGCTGAGCCTGCTGTGGGTGGCTGCAAGACTACATTTCCCAGTATGCATCACATGATAGGATGGGAAGCTTAAGTCAAGAGCAAACTGATAAGAGCCCCATTTCCAAAATTAAATTATCAAAATTCACCTTGTAAAATCAAAAGGCAGGCAGAGCAGCGCATGGGGGCGCAGCCCAACCCACAGAAGAATAATGAAATGGAATGGGGGAAATCCACTCTTCCCTTGTTGCAATTGGATTTCAAAATAGGCCTTCCTAAAGAAATGACAGTAAACAAAATCTGTTTGCCTAAGGAAACTCTCCTAGCAATCAGCTAGTAACACAACTCCATGTGCTAATGAACCCAAAGCTGTTAATATGGTTTCTTCAGTTAAATTGATTCATGAATTTTGAAGAGAACATTATCTAATGAATTTTCTTTGAATAGAAAGCAATTAAAAGGACAAATCAGTCTGATTAACCCCAAAGTCACCCTAGTGCCACAAATGGTGTACAGTTTGAAATTATATCATAAAAAACTAGAGCAGATTTGCTATCTCTTCGCCCTCTACTAATCCATGTAAATTAATGAACAACAAAGTTAATTTCTTTGATGACCCTTTTCTAGTATCACCTGGATTATGCTGATGTTTAATTTGCTTAATGTTATAATAAAAGCTAAACAGATTTTTTTTCAATGAAGTGATTATCATTCTGTTCAGTTAAGAAGTGATTTTTTTAAAATATTATTTAAAACAAACATAAAAGTAGGTGGGTTTCAGAACAAAGAGAGAATACTTTCCCCAGACTGCATATTGTGTGAGTGACTTTTTTGTTATATTGACAGAATAGAAAAGTAATTTACCCTCCTGAAAATCTTAAGTTTGTTAGCCTCAAAAGCACTGCTTGCCATTTCAGCTTGAGCTTCCTCACTGCCATTGTCTTTCAAGTAGAAGGGTTTTTTTTGGGGGGGTGATCCATGGTAAGCTGAACTCTCTAGTTTGCATGTTCGGTGTTTCAGTCTGCCTTTTTAGCTCTCTGCTTGGATGCAAGGTGGAGGAAGAAACATGGGGCAATATAGCTCAGAGCAGATGTGAAATTTCCCCATTTTCTCGCCATAGTGAGGTGAATGAGGCTGTTATGTTTCTACCTAGGCATAGTGCATCAAACTTTCCTTTTTTGTTTCAACTGCTGAGAAGGAAAAGTGGTGGACTAATCCTCTCTTTTCCAAAGACACTCTCTGGGCCCATGTGGACATAGTCAGTAACATGAATTTTTTCCAACACACCAGCTTGGCAGAACCCTTTTGGTTATAGGCCTTCAAACATTTCAGCAGCTGATTGGGATGACTCTACAAGAAAAGCAGCTCCTAAGGTATTGCTGTACAGTTCAAAAACCAAGGCACCGCTTCTGATTGGCTGCAGGAGCTTCCTGCACTCAACCGGAAGCCGTACCGGACGTTCGGCTTCCGAAAAACGTTCGCAAACCGGAACACTCACTTCCGGGGTTGCGGCGTTCAGGAGCCAATTTGTTCGGGAGCCAAGCCGTCCGACTTACCAAGGTACCTCCGTAATGCTTATAGTACGTCTGTGTGCGTTAGACTTGGGCAGCGCAGGTGCATCACAGTTTCAGATTGGAGATAACTCAGCAAAGCGCCATCTTCTGCAACGGTGCCTGTAGTTGGATCATGCCTGGTCAGCCACAGGCAATTTTTAATCACCATAGATCATGAGTAGGCATACTAAAGCCCGGGGGCTGGATCTGGCCCAATCACCTTCTAAATCCGGCCCGCAGACAGTCCTGGAATCAGTGTGTTTTTACACAAGTAGAATGTGTCCTTTTATTTAAAATACATCTCTGGGTTATTTGTGGGGCCTGCCTGGTGTTTTTACATGAGTAGAATGTGTGCTTTTATTTAAAATGCGTCTCTGGGTTATTTGTGGGAATTCGTTCATTTCCCCCCCAAAATATATTCTGGCCCCCCACGAGGTCTGAGGGACAGTGGACCGGCCCCCTGCTGAAAAAGTTCGCTAACCCCTGCCATAGATGAATGTCTCATTATGAGCCAGCAGCTACGTTAGTAGGTTGCCAGGTTCTTTTGCTTCCCTCCATGCCTTATTAAGAACAATATGAAAATCAAGTGTAACTAGACAGAAAATTAATAAGTCTTTCATTTCTAACAGGAGTTTTTCTTCTTCCCCCATTTAAATGTGCAGCAAATTTTCAGAGACACAGGCAGTTTCTGATATCTAGAATGCTAAATGGTAGCTAGAGGGTCTTTGCTGGGGGTAAAATAAAAAATAAAAACAGTCAGCTAGGGTAATACGGTCTGCTGGCTGTAGGGCTTCCTTTATAGTGTGACCCAGCTGAAGTTTGAAATTAGGAAATACAAGCTTTATAAAATAAGTACCGCCAGTTATTCCCTTCCTCCCCCTCTTTTTTTTTTTTAATTTGACTGTATGCTAATTTATACTCTGCCAATTTAATGGGAAAGCACATTGTATGTGTTAACAGGATAATTGTACTGGAAGCAAATTAAAAATATAGGAAAATCAAAGCACTGAATGCCTTTTTAATAGTGATCAATTACTTGGAGCACAGTCTCTAATAATCATGAATTTAAATATAGAACACAATAATAGAACTGATTGGTGTGCTAATTCGAAAGAGAAAATGTTGCTCTTCATACCCTAGTTTAAATGTCAGTCTTCCTGACTATTTTTATCTTGGGTAGATTAAAAAAAAAAAGCCTTGCTTCTGAACATTGTGTTGCTTCTTCCTTTTTTATTTTTCTTTTATTTTTCCTTTTCAGCTTCATTCACCAGAGAAGTGTTGTGGACCCTGTTGAGAGATGTGAAATTTGGAGAGGCAGTTTCTTACAAGCAATTAGCGGACCTGGCAGGCAACAGCAAGGCAGCCAGAGCTGTGGGAGGAGCAATGAGAAGCAATCCTGTAAGTTCATGTCAACTTTTAAAATAAAGTTGATGGAAGATGGTGGTTTTAGATAGAAAGCTTTGCGGGCTAAATGTCATTAGATTAAATATATCTGCTGTGAAAACTACTCTACCCATGAGTAATAAGGTCAGTAAGTGTTTTTAATCAGCATTAATGCATAAACCAGTTTAATGTGATTTATTTCCCCCATCATTTATTTGAAATAGGAGCGCTGCATTTATTTTAATGCATCCACCTGTACAAATTTAGTTCATTTTCCTTTCTTTTTCTTCAATGAAATAAAAGGCTTGTGCTTATTGGATAGGTACTAGTCCCACTCAGAGATGAGATCGTCTTTTAGATTCTTAATAGCATTAGGGTGGTGCGGAGGTAACACATTTTGTTTCATTACCTGCAAACAGTTCTGGTTACATGAGCGCATATGGTGTGAAAGGGCAAAATGCCCTCTGCACTCCTATAGGAACAAGTTTGACTTGGATCCCCAATGTGTCAGGTTCTGGATTTTGGGAGACAGGCACGTTCCAGCCTCCTTCGCACAGCCAGTCACATTGCCTCCGTATTCCTGTGGCATAGCTCCATTAAAGACTCTCACCAATTTAGGCAATGTAGAACACAGCCTTTTAGTTGTAGCAAGCTAGGGATATAATTATACATTAGTTTAGTCATTTTTGCCCCCTTAGTGACGTGTGTCTGACAATTGCCTCAGATATTTTTTAATTTCATATTATTACCTTGGCATGAGAATTGGCTGACATTTGTTATTGTGACCTATGTTGTAAGTGTGAAGCTATCTAGGTGCTGGCACAAAGTTTTAGAGTGACCTTACTGATTTGCTTTCATTATCAAAGGACAGGGAAGGGGGGGTGGGAAGGATTCTGGCCTTGTAATGCTTTGCTTTGGTTTGCATTTGAAAGCGTCTCCCCTTTATGGGGGGGGGGGAAAGCCCCTAAACAGTAGCAGCATCCCCATCATATATTTTCTCTGCAGCACTTAATTGCATTTTGATGCAACAACTGATCCAAAGCCCTGCAGCCTTTTGAACTTCGTGTACTAGCACCAGAGCTAATGGTTCAGCGGTATCAATCAATCATTCATCACTATGTTGCCCAAAGAAAGGCAGAAGCAGCCAGGGCTAAATCTGAACCAGAATTTTCCATGCCAGAGCTCAGTCCTAGAACCTGAAAAGCAATATTTTTTTAATGCTTTTGAGTCATGATACCCCACATTCAAACACTGAAGTCTGGGGTGCATGGGTACTGGTCATGTGTGGCAACTTGGCAGAGCTGAGTCCTGGAACAGCTAGTAGCAACTGATTCTGAGTGAGAATGGGAAGGTTTGTGTGGTATCTTGTTCCTGCCATTTACCTTCAAGACTCATTTGCACTCAATATGACTGCTAGTATCATGAGTCTCTTCCACCAGCTTGGGTGTAGATTGAAAGAAGCTGAAGCTACATATAGAGAGAGTATGAAGCTAATTCAGACATCTCCACCTTAGCATACAGCACTTGCTGTAGTCCATAAAATTTCCTTCATGCTCACCATGAAGCTTCTCAATTATGAGGTAGGCTTTGAGGACCTGTGCCTTGTGTTGACCAGCAGGACAGATTGGAGCTGTTGGTGTTGTACTACCCACTTTGTTGCCTGAGGTGGGCCTAGCTGGCTCAGGTGGGCTGAAGTGTGGTGTTGGAGAACCCCAGGGTGCTAGTTCTGGGAGACTTCACTATCCACGCCAAGCCTACCTTGACTATACCAGCTCAGGATTTCATGGCAACCATGGGGTTGTCACAAGTTTTCATCATAGGGTAGGACACAGTCTTGATGCAGGGTGTGAGTGGAGTTGGCTGAATAGGAGAGGGGTGAATTTTCTCCATTATCATAGACAGGCCATTGTCTGGTGAAATATTGGTTTTACAGCCCCAATCCCCATCTACAAGGCCGACTCACCATTGGAAAGGTATGGAATCCCAGGGATTCCTGAATGCTACGGAGGATTTTCCACAAACCAAAGCTGGTGATCCTGTCAGTGCCTTGGTGTTGCTATGAAATAGTGAGGAGTGTCAGGCTGTTGACCTGGTTGCTCCTGGGGGCCCCTCTGACACTGTGGAGCCTGGTAGGCTTCCTTGTTTTCCAGGGAAAAGGCTAGAGGACAAGTGGTGTAAGACTCAAAGTGCAAAGTTGATCAGAGCACAGAGCCGTGCCTCCTACATGGTGGTGAAGGTGGCAGATAAGGCTTACTTTTCTGCCAACATTACATCCTTGAGTAGCGGGCCAGCTAGCTGAGAGGGGCTGGCCAGGTAGGTCCAGGGAGTGGTTAACTCATCTTGGTGTGTGGGCAAGTGAGGTGCCTGGTTCCTTGAAGGGGGATGGTAGGGTGGCCAACTTGTAAAGAAGCTCTTCCTGGACCCTGAAGAACTTGACAACTACTCCCTGGTCATTAATATCCCTTTTATGGGTAAGGTACTTGAAAGGGTGGAGGCAGTCTAGTTGCAGATACTCTTGGAGGAAACTGATTATCTCAACCCATTTCATTCTGGGTTCGGGCCCAGTTTGGGGATGGAATTCGCCTTGGTTGCCCTGGTAGGTGAGCTTATTCAGGAGCAGAACAGTGCAAGAATATTGTAGGATAATGACCCAAAGACAAGCATTTTCTGCTGTTGCTCCTGATTTGTGGCATGAGGAACCAGCAGTTGCTTCATATGTTTTGCAAATACTTCTCTTTGTGTCCCTGTATTTCCTGATCTAGAACATCAGACTCTTTTTTTTTATGTCTATCAATCTTTGTTTTATGTTCTTTTACGCTGTTGTCTCATTGGTTTTAGGTTGTATTTTGTTTCACTAGATATTGTTTCTGTATTTTACATAGTGTATTCCACTTAGAGATTTTTTTTAAATGCTAAGCATTTTATACATGCTCTTAAATAAATAAATATCAAATTTAACTGTAAAAGTTTTGCTAATACTTCACTTACATTAAAACAAAATATATAAAATTATTTCCATCAGTCTAGATTTCAGTGCATACATGAAACTCTTCTTTAATCAAGAAGAGAGCTCTATGAATGGATGCCTTTGCATGCCTAGAGCTGTCCTCTGAATTGACATGAATGTGGACGATATAGGCACTCTATAGGCATTGGATCCTATGGACCTACAAGAGATTGCTTAATTAGTATAGTGCTTTTTGCAGAAAGACTACATATTATTGGGCTATTGCAAAGCATTTCATTGCATTCACAAAACACAATGCAACCAGTATATATAAAATCAGTGCTTTTTCTGGGGGGACATGGGGGGGGACGCATACCCCTAAACATTTTGTGAATTTTGGTTTGGCCTCATTGAAGGGCAGTATTTTAATATGAGTAGGAAAATGAGAGTACCCCTAAACATTTTTTTAAGAAAAAAAGCGCTGAATAAAATGACCATATTTACAATTTGTACAGACATCAGTCCGAATTGTCTTTGCTAATATAGGAAAACATGATCTTGTGAGGATCTGGAATTGGAGTGTTACTAGAAATCAGACTTTTTAAAAAGGCTAAGAGAGTCGATATTTCTAATATCCCTGATTTGTTTCCCTAAGAAAAAGTGTTATTTCACACTGCAGATCTTGCCCACTTAATTTCTGGAGTGTGCATTCTACAGGTCTCCTTTTGTAGTTAGGTTGATCACATAATTCATACACTGACCTTCAACTTTATGAGAAGGTGGAAAAGGTGCCGGCAGCAGCTGAGAGATGCAACATCTTTGCTTTAAATTATGCCAAGGACTTGGTGGAGATGGCTCACCTTTTTGTGAAGAAAACTTCAAATAGTTTACTGCAGTTTAGATTGATTGTGATGGCTGCAGTCCTTAAAAGGAACCCATAAAGTTCAATTAAAAATCTCATTAGAATAGGATGGGAAGATCAAAAAGAAATCATACAGACCCCTGGGAATTGGAGAATGTTGGGCTGATTAGTCCAAGACTATCATAAATGATTCTTCTATGACTTAAATATCGTATGTTCAGTAGAACTGCTAGCACAAGCTGCAGTAACTGCCTAGGATTTTTGTTGTTGCCAATTTTATATGCTTATGTTATCATTCAAGCTAAAACCTGACACTAACATCGATCTAGCATAAGTGAAGTGTGTTATTCAGTCAAAATGTTTAAAACATTCAAGACTGAATGGAGTAATTGTGCATTTAAGAGAAGATTGTGAAGCATTGATTTGGAATGTGGTACGCACATAAACCTAGTTGTGCATTAATTCCTTAGGTGGCTAGCAATAAAACTGGAACACATGCTGGTTCATATTACAGTATTTGTTTCTATCACAGAACAGGGGGGAGAAAAAGCAATAGGACATGAACAAACCGAAAGATTATTTTTTGCTAAGTGTGATTTCTGTTGTGTGTTATAACTTGATATTTCAGCTGTTTCCATTATGGCCTCCCTGATCTATTTTTGACAGTTTGGCAGCTTTCTGTAACTATTCAGTCTATCAACCAGTATAATAGGATGGTCAGTTTTCCGTTGTATCAAATTGAAAACCCCTAACAAGCAGAGCATCACAGTTGTGCAACATTCTGTTCCATCCTCAGACTGAAATTGCTAAATGCAGTTCAAAAGCAATCAATACATTGTGCAGGGAGTTTTTTCCCCCTCACCTTTTTCTAAACAAACACATTATTGAGGAGTTAGTTTATTCACAGATTGCCACGAGCGTTAATGACCACCCTGAGTCTTGTTCTGCCAGTCACCTAGCTGGCTGTTGATAAAGATTTAGCATCATGTTCTAAGTGTCAAGCCTGTCAGTAGTGCTGAACCATTTGACCAGAAGAAAAAACGCAGAGGGAGCTATTGATTACAGCTTCTCAGTGTCACTTGTTCACCAGGATTTAGGTATTGATGAGGCTGCGAGTGAAAACAAGCTCTTTCCCTTGTGGGCCTCTACCCAGAAGAACAAAAGCAAAGTTGGAGAAAATATTCAGCTGGTACCAGAATCAGAGGGATTCCATTATTGATTGAAAGGCCCCTTCATGTTATTTTTTGTTGGAGACAAATCTATGGGTTTGGAAGTTTTATAGCATTTGAGAAAGAGGCACTGTAAGTGATGGATTCATGTATTGGATGAATTAGATTTCCCAGCATGAAAATTTCAATGGGGCTGTAGTAATATGAGCTGCTGAGTTATTGATAAAAATTGCATTAAATGCAACTGAAGCTCTAAAGCAAAAGCCTTTGGCAGTATTTTTCCGTCCAAAATATCCTCAGGGCTCTAAAAAATTTTTTTGTGCATTTAATTATTTTTAGTTGGCTAAAAGTTGTCACCACAATTAAACCAAAAGGAGGCATTGATCAATCTTGTTAAATGGCACAGGTGATATAGTACCTGTAGTGCATTTTTTCACTACTGCTGAGAATCATGCATTCATAGCATAGGTGCCTAAATATTAAAGATGCACTGACTGCTTTTATAACTAATATGATGTTTGTTTTTCAGTGAGAACCAGAAAGTATTTTTCACCCTTAGCATTGTATCTAGTGGTATTGCTCAACTCAGAGTAAAGTTGCATCAGCGGACTGATGCGGGGAGCCATTTTCTTTTAATATATATATATATATATATATAGTCATACTTTAAACCATGGAATATTATTTTATTTTAAAAATGGAATAAAGTTGCTTCCCTCCCTGTTCAAGGAGGGAACAATTTCCAGCAATTTCCCCTCCTGCCTGCAGTCCCTCACACTTAACCTACATCTGCTCCACATGTGTGTTTTGGGGATGCCTTCTGGAGCAGATTTAGTGGGGAGTGCTACAAGGGAATGGAGGATCACAGAAAATTGCTTCCCTCTCCATTCTACTGATGAAAGCCTTACCATCAGTTCAGTGGCACTGTAAATCTATGACTCCTACACTGTATGAGAATGGAAAGAGCATTATCACTGGAAGTTCCTAATTTCCCACCATACATACTATCAAAGTACATATTTGAGTTGCATTACTTGCTAGACAGCAGGTGGGAGAGTTGACACATACACTCCAGCTCTATTGATTATTATTAATAATAATAAATGTTATTTATACCCCACCCTCCCTGGCCAGAGCCAGGCTCAGGGCGGCTAACACTAGTAAAATTACAATAAAAATATAATGGGGGGGACCAATTTAAAATACAGGCTAAAATACAATTTAAAATGCAGCCTCATTTTAAAAGTAGCCCATAGATCAAAACCATGCAAACAAGGGTCAGACTGAGTCCAAACCAAAGGCCAGGTGGAATAGCTCTATCTTGCAGGCCCTGCAGAAAGATGTCAAGTCCCGCAGGGCCCTAGTCTCATGTGACAGAGCGTTCTACCAAGTCGGGGCCAGTACTGAAAAGGCCCTGGCCCTAGTTGAGACCAATCTAACCACCTTGCTGCTTGGGACCTCCAAAGTGTTGTCATTTGTGGACCTTAAGGTGCTCCATGGGGCATACCAGGAGAGGCGATCCCATAGGTACATGGTACAGTAATGGTACAATACTTATTTTCTGGTTGATGTGTTATTGAATGTGTGCTTAATTCTGTAGTTCATTTTCCAAAAGTAGAATCATAGAATCATAGAGTTGGAAGAGACCACAAGGGCCATCGAGTCCAACCCCCTGCCAAGCAGGAAGTATCCATTTAGCTGATAGAATATCAGCCTTCCTGGCTCAGGTAGGGCAGTTACAGCTTTCCATGCAATCATCTCTTGCTCCAGTATATTTTAATGGTAACCCAGGCCTTTGTGGTTGCAGTTACACTCTCAGTGCATATTTGTTGCAGAATTTACACACCCATAGACCTACAGTATAGTCCTTCTATTGCACAGTAGTAAACATTGCCCTGAAATTCTGAGAACTTACCATTTGTAGTTTTTATTCTGGTACCAAAAAATATCCTCCAAACTGGCTGATTTTTGCTGCTGCTGTGCTTTTTTGTCTTAAGCAACTGCAAATGATTAAATATTTCAAAATCTAGAAATGACATTTGAAGTAACCAACATGTGAGGATACAGTGTTAATATTTTTTAAAGTTATTCTTATTTTTACTTCAAGCAATGTGCAAAAACAAAATAGAACACACAAAAATCCAAACCTACCAAAAACCTCTGCAATAGTTTCTGGAAAAGGAAGAAATATAAGGAAGATTTTTTTCCAAATAAAAACGAACCCCCGGGAAGCACACTTCTTCTGACATCACAGCCTTGGTTTGGTTTTTGAGACATATTAACTATCCTGAGATACTTAAGAATAGGTTGTTTCAGTTCTACTTCTTTTCAGCCTTCGTATGAAAATGATTTACTGTTTTTATAGCCTTTTTGTCAGACGACCCATTCTGTATTTCTGTTTCTTTAATGCATTATGCTTTGATCATATTATTGTTCTGGGTTTAATTGAGATTTTGCACACGGCATAGATACAATTTTATATGAAATTACAGAACAGGATAGAAAATAAATAAATAAATAAATAAATAAATAAATAAATAAATAAATAAATAAGAAAGCACGCACCTTGGGGTATAAAATTTTCCCCCAACACATTTGTTTTTGTATTTTTTATGGGTTAAACCCATCTATTCCCCACAATAGTCTGCTTTCCAATAATAGAATGGTGCCAAAATCAGCTAGTTCTCACGCCCTGCCCATTACCCCACCCCTATAAATCCCGTGTCAATAGTTTCCTGAGATTCAGGGTATACAGTGTTAGAAAAAAAATTTTTTTTTATGACCCTGCACACTCAATGGGTAGCAGCCTTGCCACACTTAACACCAATATCCATTGGTGGTCCTTGGTGAAGTCAGCCCACAACAGGTGGTCTAGTTCAGGATTATTCACTAATGTTATCGGTGCCTGGATCACTTGAGTGCATCTTGGTGGAAGATTTCCAGTTGTGCTGATGATTGGCAAATATACCTGACCCTTCCTTACCACATTTGGATGGTAGCCTTGAAAGTTACCTGGGATATGGGGGCTTAAAAGGATACTCACATAGCAGATATCAGTTTAGAATGCACCTTTATTGTATGGAGGGTCATTTGGTACTAAACTTCCTTTCTAACAGAGGACATCGGTCACATCCATTTCAGTTATCCCAGGAGCAGGTATAAGAAGTTCTCTACATGTCTAATTTTATGGATCACAGTTGCCAAATACGTTTTGTAAAACAAATGTAGTACTGGTTCTGATTGTACTGTGGCAGAAGAACTCATGGTGATGTTCCCAAATTTGTGAATATAGCTACTGCAAAAAGCTCTCATATCAACTTTGTACCTCATATTGCTTTGTGTGATCTGTCCATAATGTCTGCCATGCTATTTCTCATTTCTTACCCACCATTTCCCCTCATTTGACTTTCTAAGCTTCTTTTGTAGGGAGGGAGATCGTTTTCACTGTGGAAATCAAGAACAATATTTTCAGGAAGAGCTGGAGTCAGCTGAAAAACATGCTCTGTATGTTCCAAAAGGCAGAATTTGGCAATACAAGAGGAAGCTCATTTAGGGCTGCCTAGTGAGAGTCGTTAACAAATCCACTAATAAGTTATGGGGATTGGAGTCACATTTACTCTGCTACTTGATTTGAAAAGTAGTTATCATGAGAACCAGGCTGTTTTTGTGCTGACTCTGATATAATACACCTGTTAAACCTTCTGATGCTGGGATTGAGAATTTGTACATGTGGTGTACTAAATATGTGCAACAAAACACAGCAGTGGGGTAGTGAACACTGTTCTTGTTCTGCTAATCTAGGCTTTCATATAAGCTTTATTAGGGCAGAATTCTCCAATTTTCGTGGAATTGGTTGCCTTTGATTATCGGATAAGCTTTTCGTTATGCTTGTGGGGAGACGGGAAGAATTTGGCAGCCTTTTCTGGTCCTGGGTTCATTAATTTCCACAAGTGAGAGGCCAGTTTCACAGCACTCACAGCTTTCTCAGTAACTATTCTCTGTCAGTACTTCAGGGCCCAGCTATATGCACATGGTTCTTGTCCATGTCTTGAGGGTACCATCCACACCAGCAATGGCACTCCTAATGGAGGTCTCACTCATATGATCAAAGATCCAAATAATTGTCATTTTTACCCATTACCAATGTAACAAGGAAACAGTTGTGCAGCAGTTGTTGGCACCCATCTGCCTCAAGAGACAATAGAGTGTGCCTCCAGGGGAGGGCTGAATTCAAACTACACCATTAGCAGCCCAAAGTGACCTCCCTGTGTGTATGGAGGACCTAGGCTACCCAGACGAGAATACCCCCCCACTCACCTCTCGGCCTCGCTGATGTGATCCAAAGGAAAGCAGAGTAGTACATTTGGCACCAGCTTGGCTGCAGAAGTTGCCGGAAGGAGGCGCACAAGGCCTCATCCAATCGCCTTAGGAATTCCCCCCGGATTTGTGTAGGGCTTGCTCCTTAGCCTTTTCTTCTTCTAAATATATCCTGCAAGGCAGTGGATGTTTTGGATCTGAACTTTCCTTCTCCTAAATGGGATGCCTAACCAGGTTGATGAGTCCCATTTGCCCCTTGTGCAGCAGTAATCATGCTAAAAAGGTAGTGTTATGTACTGAAGTTCTCACCCTGGGCCAGCAGGGGGATACTGTAGATAGTTCAGGTCCACATATGCAAATAAGGGATCGAAAGTGACGTTCAGTGATTGGATAGTTACAGAACATAGTTACTGTTGCGTTCTAGTGGAGCTCTATATAAGCAGGCTGGCTGAACCCTTCAGTTCAGTTCTGTTCTGGCCTGTGAATAAACAAGAGCTGTTTGAAGAATCGCTGTGTTGTCTGATATGTTCACCCACAACTTAACAGGTAGTGTGTACATTTTGCAGACGTGATCCAAAATGTGCATTAACTTACGGGAACAGATCCCTAGCATGCGCTGTCAAGTAGAAGAAAAGAGAGTGTTTTTATTTTTAAAAAATCATGACAATTACTTCTTCCTCCTTGGTTGTGTCCACATTCATTGTGTGATTTAGAACTCTGAAGCATGATGTTGTGGTGAACAGGCATAATATTGAATGGGCCAAATTGCAAACTCATGTTACATCTGAAATTACTGCACCTTGGGTTTTAATTTAATTTTCAAAAAATTATGAGCATCAGTAATGCTGTTTGATAAAACAATCTTCCACTAATACAGTGGGTTACATATTCATAAATTTGTAAAGTTTCTCCTTTACCATAGATTTACTATCAGTAGTATGTTAGCTGCTGTACAGAAGAAACATGTTTCCTGTACAGTAGGTATGCAATAAGTATGTGGCAAGAACATGAATAACAGGCAAGAGTAAAGTGATAATGGTACTTAGAATAAGCTTGATTTTATAAAGATGCTACTTAGTATAGTGGTACCTCTGGTTACATACTTAATTCGTTCCGGAGGTCCGTTCTTAACCTGAAACTGTTCTTAACCTGAAGCACCACTTTAGCTAATAGGGCCTCCCACTGCTGCTGCACCGCCGCCATGCGATTTCTGTTCTCATCCTGAAGCAAAGTTCTTAACCCGAGGTACTATTTCTGGGTTAGTGGGGTCTGTAACTTCAAGTGTATGTAACCTGAAGCTTATGTAACCAGAGGTACCACCGTAGATGAGTCTTTGGATCAGATACTGATTTTCAGAGTAGAACGGGGGAACTAACAGAAACTGATGGCAAATGTCAAGGATAAGGAGTTGCATAGAGGTGGAAATGGGAGGAGGGAACAAACAGACTATTTGTGGGCCATACAAATTAAGTCTGAGGAAAAACTAGGACAAGAAACCCAGACAGGACTGGTGAACAAACCTTAAATGTGTAAGGACTAAGTTGTGGAGCTGTCAACATAGGTGTTTCCGACAACTTCATTATACAGTTTTGGTGGATGCATTCACCAAAACTGTATAATGAAGTTGACAGAAACACGTTTCTATGTGGTTGGCCACTGTGAGAACAGGAAGCCAGATGAGCATTTCATCTGATCCAGCAGGGCTCTTCTTGTGTTCTTAGTAGAAAGACCTGAGAATAGTTTAGGCTTAAGCCTTGGAGAAGACCTTTCAAGGCTAAAAGTGTCATGGCCGTTTTTGTCTCTCCTAGTTGAGTTTGTCTAATTGCCTTTTAAATTACTGGCGATAATATATTGTGGCAGAGTGTTCCATATTTTTTAAGCAGCATGTGAAGTGCTTTCTTTTGTCTGTCCAAAATATGCTGCCAATCTGTTTAATTGGATGACCTCAAGTTCTAGTACTGTGGAATAAGGGGGACTTTCCCCACAGTATGTGTTACTGTATAAATCTCTGCCACACACCCCATCTTTTTTTCTAAATACACAAGCCCCAGACCACCCAGTATTTCCTCATAAGGACACTGCTCCAAATCCTAAACGATTTTGGTTGCTGTTTCCTGCATCTTTTCCAGCTCTTTGATTTGATTTGACTTTTAAGGTGAGGCAACTCCATGTTCTCTTGTCGTTGCGGCAATGGGCAGTTATTGGACTTCCACTGAAGTGAATGGGCAATTCTTAAAACATACAGGATCGCTCTCATGCACAAGAAGTCACTGGACTCTTGACTGTTTCCTTTCTCTGCCTGACTGAAAAAAGGAACACACACACACACACGCATTGCTTGGTACCCATGAATGCTTTTCCCTGTTTGCTCCATCAATAAGTCTAACCTCACTGACCTGCAAGTGGGCACTGCTGGATAAAATTTATGCAAATAAGAGGATAATAATAGTTGACCACAGGAAGGGCATTTTCAAATGGGAAGGGTGAAAAAATATTTCAGAAGCATCATTTTTCTTTGTGTATTTGTGTGTCTTTTTCAGGTCCCTATTATAATACCGTGCCACAGAGTGATTTGCAGCAGTGGACAGACTGGCAACTACACAGGAGGAAGTCATCTGAAAGAGTGGCTTTTGTCACATGAGAAGCTTCAGAAGGAAAAGTTAGCATATTGATGCAGTTCAGGCACAGCTGTTATTCAGCCAAAACACATAACCAAAGATACTTGGCTTATAACAAGCTTTCAGAACACACAGTAGAATTCAGGAAAATGGTAAATATTTGAGTGACATATAAATATAATACAACATCCGAAGCGAAATGTGTGGTGGCACTACTATATTAAAAAAGCTGAGTATGTCCTAAGGGATACAGCTTGTATGGCCTTTCTTGTTTTTACATTTTACAGCAGAATGAGTACAGCGGACTGTGCCTGTTGTGCATGTATTTTGTTCCCATCTCTAGTGCTGTTTTGTTCTATTTTTAATGTCCATTAAAGCAAGGATAAGGGAGTGGGAGGGGCATGGCAAATGTTAGATGCAACTGCCCCTCTAAGGAAGCATCTGGCTCGCAGAGGGGACAGCCGGGAATCCACAGCCTTCGCGTGTATTCGGAGAGCCAAATTAAATGCATAAGCTTCAGCACACACCTCCCCCTGTTCCTGCCTGGATTTGTATTTGTCCAAATTGAAAAGCTTGTACCTCTGCCAGGCTTGGTGCCCAAGATTCTCCTGTTTTCTTTGATGTTTGAACTGTTGAAATGATGTTTTACGTAAACAGTTGTTAATGAAACGCACTGAAAACCCATTCAAAAGGAAACGGCTATTGAATTGCCTATTCACAGCTTTTCTTTTCAGATCATTGTAGATGGCTAAAAAAGATATGAATAAAAATATTTTGTCTCCATTAGCATTGCTTGATGTAGGCAGAAAAAACAGATGCTGGAAAGCAGTTTAACGACAAAACAAATATTTTTATAAAAATTATGCTGCTGTGTTAGTTACCTTTTGCCATAATTTAGAAGTATATTTTTTAAAAAAAATATTTCAGATCAACAAAGCTTCTGGTTTTTTCTTAGCATTTGCTTTTTAAAATTTTTTCACATAGGTTATACAGTACTCGGGATTGTAAAAAGCAAGAGCTATGCATTATATTAAACATATAATGCTATCCAGAAAAAATATAGTCAGCCAAAGGACACTGAAACTAAACTTTCTGGTTATTTAGAAAGAACTCAATGTAAGTAAAATATTACAAACCACCACAAACTCAAATTTTCATTGAGGGAATCATAAATAGTAGCACAGTAATACTGATTTTTATATTTTTATCACATTCTTATATATACGTTGCTTTAGAAGGCTGATTGCTAACAAAAATTATTGTGTTAGGTTACTCCATTAATGTTGTGTTACTGAGATGTTAGAATTACTTTATTAAAACCTGTTATGCATGTGCAACTTGTCTATGTATATAAATATAATACAGTATATGATATACAGAGAAAATAAACTATACCCTACTGTACAATATAAGGCTGTATTTTATCAAGGGTTTCTGGTGGCAATATAAACCATGAAAGGAAGGCTCAAGTGGTTTGTGCATGTCAGCAAGAGCCCAAGATAAAAATATAGCCTTATAATATGTATAGTTTGAGTGTATTCTTCCCCCCCCCCTCCATATGTGAATACCAACCAAAGGAAATCACAAACTTTCACCTTTCTTGCAGATATTTCCATTCCAGGTATTTCTTTCTAACAGACACTTACTTGCCCATCTCAAAAAATAATTCATTCATCCCGTGAAGAATGTACCACTGTTTACTACTGCTGCTATTTAGCATACGTTTAGTTTCAGCTGTATGCTGGGGACATGGAAGGTATAAATAGAGGTGTTCAGGGAATAACAGAATCAAACTGTAAAGCATTTTTAGACTAGATTACCAGACTCCAGTTTTACATTCAGAGCATTTCAGTCAGTCAGGGGGGGAAAAAAACTTTATGTGAGGCCTTTTCCTTGAATGTCCTCAGAGTACTTCAACTAATGGGAATCCCAGTGGAATAATTAGGTCTCCCTCTGGCTTGCATGCATTGTGTGTCAGAATCTAAAAACCCGACCATCCTCTGACAGATTGATGATATCTTAGCAATATCAGGTGTTTCCTATGGTCTGCTCTTTGCGATTTTAAAACCGAGGGTCAGGTTTTCGTATGCCGCTCATGTATACATTTTTACATTTCCCTAACATAGCAGCTTATCTAGTATAACATTCTGCTGTGGAAAATACAGCTGCTTTGTGGAGAGAGTGAGCCTTACCTGATGTGCACACAGTACGTAGAAGTAACATGTTCTGTTACAATTTTGTCTGGCACAGCAAAAGCATTGCTCAGGAAACCATTTTTCTCTTTGAAGAGGGGTGGGGGGAGTGGAAGTCAATTTAGACACAAAACAATAGCCCGAAAGTATTGCCGGGGGGGGGGGCAGGGAGGAAGCATTTCTGGAAAATGACAGAAATTCATTCGCTGCAAAAGGCAGAGGTTTTGCCGTCTGACTAACATATTTTCATGAGCTGGCATCTCCTATGTTTATTTTTGTGTGTTGTAGGCCAAGCTGCTTATTCTTTTGTCGGCGTATGTTTCCAACAGAGGGCACTATAACTCAGAAGAATTTAGATTCGTGTGTTTTACAATGTGTTTAGGAGATGCTCATTCACTACTTTTTTCCCCTGCTGTTTAAGAATGAATTTGAAAATGAACAGCCAAGCTGAAATCTCTGAGCTGCCTTATTTGCCGTGCTTCAGACTGTCTGCCTCAGGAATTAGTTGTCTAGAAGTATTACAGGCCTGCAATCTTCATCCCATGTACGTATTGTGAAAGGTGCTGTAGTCACATAGTAAGATGAAGAATGGCCTTCCTTTTGCCAGTGATTTCCGAGATTGCTAATGATGCCCAAACTACAACCTGGCGTGACCACTAATGAAGAGGGCTGTGATAGTAGAACCTCTAGGGGGTTCTCATAGAAAAAGAAATGAGTCCATGCTGCTGCTTATGTGTGATCTTAGCATTCTTTCTACGTGCTGATAATGCTCAAGCCCTTGTATGATGTCTTAATAAGTGCGTAGTATCCTTAATTTGGCGTGACTGCTCCTCACCATAACGAAATACTTAGCAGAACACAACCAAGAATTTTGCAGGCGACAAAATGGCATTTAACACACCTTCGTTATCTTTGGCCGTGCAAGGACCTGAACTGAGCACATAACAGCCTCGTACACCACTGTGCTGTAATAGTAGCAACACAATCAGAACAGAAACACTGGAATTTTTTCCGGCCTCCCCCTGTGGTGAGTTTGCTGGTATAAAACCCGTTGTTTGTCTCTGAGGGTTTTCTCTGTCCTGTCATAAGTCTTGATATATACCCTGAGGTTTCCTACTGAGGAAAGCAGCGATGGCAGCATGGTTCAAACTGGCATTGTCTTATGTGGCCTTAACTATACAACTCCAAGAAGAAACCCAGGAGGGAAACACAATCACTTGGAATAGTCATGTGCTATGTGCTACGACCCTCTAGCCTAGTTAGAGGGTCACAGCACAGTTTATGAAAATACATATGTAAACTTGGTTGTATTTTAAAAAAAAATACCCCCAAAATGAATTAAAGAAAACTCTGGAAACAAGAGAGCTATGTTCCTTTTACTTGGAATTGGGTTCCACTGACCTATCAAGTTTCCTTCCATTCAGCCTTGCAGTGCTTTGAACTGCTGACATTGAGACACTGTGCAGCCAGGCACGACAGCTGGCTCGGCAGCATCTAATACCAACACATGCTGTTTTAGCCCATTTCCAGAGACTAAGATAATGAAAGATTCAAAAATAATATTTGTTTTGGTGGAACTACATTTATAATGAAATAGATGCCCTTGACCAAGGAAGAAGCTGGATTTTGCAATGGGTCATTTACCCACTTCCCTCTGTTCAACTCATAGAAAACGTGTGTCACATAAAAACTAAACCATGTGGAAATGTGTGGGTTTTTTGGCCAAGAATATAGTCGCCCTGTATCAAACTGCCCTGCAGGGTTGTTTGGGAGACAAAAGATGGCTCTGGGCTAATATTTTACACGATAGATTTTTTTTGCATGTCCGACAAAAGGAATTTGGAAGTCAGAATTTGTAAGCGCCTCAAAATTCATGCAATCGGCATCTGTCCCAGGGCTCATGATGCAATGAAACGCGCATGATGCAGTAACCTTGCTGAATCTAAGCAGGTAAATGGCAGCCCATTGAGCACTGCCCTCAGCTACACTATGGAAGAAAAGTCGGATATAAACATGGTATGTATCTCTGTTCAAACTTTCAGCCAATTACACTTGCGAAAGCACTTTTTGGATTTAGACCTAGATCTTGTTTTCTCTTTCTGTTTTATATTAAGTAGTTTGGTGTCAGATGTGGAGCAACTCTCAATATGACCCATAGTATTTCTGTTTAACTCAATGCAAGTGGAGGGTGCGATACCTAATTTTAATCCCTTTTTCACTTCTGTTTGATATAACCTTTTAATTTGCCTAGGTAAGAGTCATGCAGTACTCCAAGCAATATTATTACTGTCAATATGATAAAGTTATAGACATACTAAAAAATGAAGAGTACATTCGAACTACGTTTCCCTATAAATATCATGGATCATTACTTTTCATAGTGTTTTTTACACAACGTTTTGACAAATGCTAACTTGCCATAATTTTAGATTGTGCCAGATATAATACTCATTTGTGTTTTTAATATTTCTTCCTGATTTTTACTTTCCAGGTACATACTGTTAAAGGGAATAATTGGGGGGCTTGTTCCCCACCTTTACTATAAGAATAAAACCCATTAAAAAGAGATTGCTTGAAGTACAGAAATACAAAGGGAGGCCTATAAGATTTATGTACTATTTCATGAATAATCGCACCGTAAAAATCTTACAGGAATGTAAAAATCCTTGAATTACAATCAGGTTTAATTGTAATTCCTGCTATATTCTTGGTGAAATTAATCGAATTGTATTTCCTCCGTCTTCTCTCTCTTCCATCCAATTCTATAGGCCCCTTTTCCTGCTTGACTAAAACCGACTTTAAAAACTGGAAAATATTACTGAGAGCACTTTCTGTTGCTGTCAAAGTGGCAAGATGTTTCGGTAACATTGATGTGCAAATTGGTCATACAGCTTCATAGCTTGTCAAAAGGCTGTGCTATTTTTGTTCCAAATAGCATACATAGTGTATGAGTAATAAATAAATACATTTAATACAGCACATGGGGGGGAACAGGCCCCCAAATTATTCCCTTTACATTGGGGGGAGTAGGATTACGCTGGAAGAACCCCCAAAAGGCAGGCTCTCCTCCATTCCCCCCCCTGATAGATTTTAAAGTCCCAAGCAATCATTTGGTTCCTGCATTTCCTTTTGCTTTCCTCCTCCTTGTTTTTTAAATAAGGAACAAACATTCTAATAGCACAAATGCATTGTAGGATGTTTAATTGTGTTTGCCTTTGTGCATGTTGTAATGATATCCCCCCAACCCCCACTCTGTTGGAAAGCTTTTGATTTAGAAGTTGGTATTTAAGAAGCTGAAGTTAACATCAATTTTATTCTTTATCAGCTTTGGAGACATTAAGGTTTAAAATGAGCTCTGCGCTGAATGCTGATCCAGACCAGCCTCTGGTCTGTGTGAAGTTATGTGTAGGTGGCAGTTAAAAGCTGGAGGCCAAGAACTGGAGAAATTGCAGGTACCAATGTGTCTTTAAGTGACTAAAGGCTGTAGTCCAAAGTCTTCTGGACGAACTGGCACCAGCTGCAGACAGATGGGAAATGTCTGGGCTCCATCACCTTCAAGTCTGTCCCGACAAGGATCTATATATTAGGGTTGGCGAGTGGATAAAGAAGTCAGCAATGGTAGCTGTGTGGTAAGGTGAAAATTGACGTGAGCACCATAGACTGACAGTGCTTTTGATTGATGAAAGGATATTGTTAACAAGCCTTTAAAGTTTCTCATTAATGCTTCCACCACCACCCCACCCACTGAAGCCCCAAAGGAGGGGGGAGGGCTTCATGCAGACCTTTAAATAGATTGCATAGTTTGTGTTATTTAAATGCCTTGTTAAATTATTTTATTTAATGCTGCATGTTTGCTTACCATACACTGAATAGCATAGAACCGAGCTATGCGAACAAAACTTGAGGTACCCCAGTCCTTTTTAGATGCTGCATGTTAAATAATGGAATATGCTGAACTTGCATCTTCAGCATAGGAATTTACACAGTAGGCTTACACCAGAGACCGTCACCATTAGTAGCTGCAATGTGGCAGCATCACCCAAAGCAGTAAATGTTGCATTCTAAATAGAGAAGGGGACATTGTTGATGGGCTTGGGGACTGCTCACCTAGGTGATAGCTTTGCAGTTTTTTTGCCAGAGTGGGACCATCTACATGGTGTGACTTGACGTTGGCTAGTATTTGGTAGTGGCATTGCATGCGTCGTGACTGGCAGACTAGAGGCAAGATGGAACGTGATCATGCACAGCAAGTCTGCATGTGGCTCAGTCTGTGCGAGGTGCGCACAGCTCTACAGGACCAGGTTGCCACCCTATAGGTTGTTTAGGTCACTTGACTAGAAGGTAGTATTACAGCATATCAGGGTCGTTTTCAGTGTTGGAAGAAAGGATGCCAGAAACTTCCTCCCTGGCAACGAAGCACTTGTGACGCACTGCCAGAATTTCCAGCTCAAGACCTTGGTGCTTTATAACGTGCATAATGGATACCGCTGCATGGGATTCAACTACAGCTATGAGTGGAGACAGATGACAATGCGGTAAATACGAGGACATTTCTTCAGTGGTCTGGTTCACATGACATGGGTAACCCAAACGATTGTAAGTTCCTTTACTTCTATTGCAGGCCACTTTTACTCCTCCCCAGTCTGTGTTCTGGAACACAGCTCATGCTAAGCATGAAGAGAGTTCAATCATGAGCGTTATTAATAGCAAACTTGGTGTAGTTTAGTGTGAGGGAGTAAAAAAGAACAGGGGGAGCAATGTTAGTGTGATCTATCCAAGAGCCCAAATGTCCATGCGGTCTCCGTAAACCATGGTTGGGTTTGCCATATCATACAATCCAGGCCAATAGAGAATACTTTACTGCTTGGTTAGTTGGTCAAATTGGCCTTCGTTATCCCAAGGCACGCTCTATTGTTTCAGTGATGCTTATTACCATGAGTATTATATTTTAAGACTGCCCAAATTAAATTGCAGGTGCGTAGAAATGTCTGATTCTGATTCATAACCAGTATTATTGATCACAGTGTGCACAAAACACAGAAGAATGACAGTCCCTGACCAGGAGGCTCCCCTGGCCATAGAGAAGATAAGGTAGAATGGAAATCTCAAATGCTGATGGGGGCTATAGTATAGCAACATCTAGAAGGCCTAAGATATCTCATCCCTGCTTTAAATATTGACTCCCTTCAGAATGTGAGCCACAAACTCAGGGTCCAGGTGGTATACAACTTTCTTATGTTGCTAATCACTGTTTATCCAAGCTTCTAGGCACCTATGAGTTAACCGACAGTCTCTTTCCGCTCACACAAGTCTAGCCATACCTCCTTGATTTTTGTGGGATGGTTGGACATCTCCCTTGGCTACCCATAGCTTCAGGTACATGGATGAAGAAACCTTCTCTTGAACATGAGAAGAGACCTGCTGAATCAGACCAAAGGCCCATCTAGTCCAGCATTCCGCTCTCACGGCAGTCAACCCAGATGCCCATAGAAGCCCACAAGCAGGTCCTGAGCACAACAGCACTTTGCCCCACTCAAGTTTCCCAGCAACTGGTATTCAGCGGTTTCCAATGCCGGAGGTAGTGTGTAGCCATCATGACTAGTAACCATTGATAGGTTACATTCATCTATACTCCTTTTAAACCCAGCAAATTTAGGAAGGGACACTATAGGTTGTTAAGAATATAACACTACTATATTATGTTAAAAGGTTCAACTAGACAAACCTGTCTGGGTTATCGGCATTAAAAGGAGGCAATCAAATGCCTAATGCAGACTGCTTAATGAGCATGCTCACTATCCATGAAACATTGGGAAGAAAAAGCTGGAGGGAGGGGTAGAATGTTGTGCTTTGGGGAATCAACAAACACACTCCTGTTAGGTGATAGGATATACTGCAGTATTTTGTTGCAGGTCCCACTTGTATTTCTTGGCTACTAAGCCTGGGTTTCTACTCTTGACATGATTCTAAGTGGAAGTTCATTTTACTTTTATGTTCTTGCCTAATCATTTCATTAAACTACAGATGAGATATTCTCTTTATATGTGGATGGTTCTGAAAGTTGGGAGAGTAACAACTCAATAAATCTTGCATAGATATCTGATCCAGGATAATTAATGCTGATGAGTAATCTCAAAGTGCTGCTGCCTTGAGATAAACAAAATGGAGCGTTAGGTGGTCCTTAGCTCTTGCTATGCAGGGTGTCTTATGATGGGTTTAGCAGCAGTGGTAAAGATGGCGTAATCCTCTATTCTGGTTTAACACTGACCAATGGGGATGCTGAACAAACAAGGAACACACATTGATTTGAAAGACTAAAGGCATAGGTAACCTCTTCTTGTCTTTAACGCTGTGCTGAAATAGACCCTCCTATTTCTCAAAAGTTTTCTTACCCTGCAAATGTGAGGTTTCAGTTTTTCTGCCTTTTTTTAGAGCACTTTATTTTCCCCTTATAATTTTGGCGCTTCCCTTATTGTTGCAAGGTGACTGAGCAGGATTTTCTCTCTCTCTCTCTCTCTCTCTCTCTCTCTCTCTCTCTCTCTCTTTCTCTTTCTCTTGGGCATTTCTCCAGTGCTTTGCAGGCTCCTTGGCTGCCTGTACATCCCGATTTGAAAAAGCCCTATGCAAGAAGTTACCTTATTCCACCTTCCCCTGAGCTTGAAGCATGGGAGCCAGGCTCCTGAGTTCCAAAAAAATCATTACACCTACTGATTTTGCTTTTTAAGGGAAGTTTTAACTAAAAATAAAAGGGGGGGGCCCTATTTGAAAACACACACAGCGCAGCTGCCAGGTACTCAGTAGGCAGAGTCTGTACCAGTAGAGAAATGATTGGTAAAATGAAAAAACAGCATTCCTGGGCCACCAGGAAAGTTAGGTGAGTACAACAAAATCCCTGCACCCCATCCATGAAAATCTCAAATGTATCTCACCTTTCGTCATTTTTGAATGCAATTTCTTATCTCATTAATTGACTGAGAGTGGTCAGTAGAGGAGAAAAATATCAGCACAGCACTAGTTTTCATAGAAGACGTATCAATCTATTTTCCCAGAATGACAGAGGTTGAGTCAATTGGGCAAGTGTTGGTCATCTAGAAACGAAGCTGTAGACAGCTCTCCTTTTAGCCATGATAGGCAGTAAAAAATAACAGTTTTTTTTTCCCTATCTAGTTATGCTTATATGGATAACACCATCATTTCCTATGCCCTTTGTTTTAAAGATGTAAGCTTGAATAGTAAGGAAACCAATAATGCTCAGTCATTTTTAGTAATGCTTAGAAATCATTTTGGTCTTCTTTAATATATGATGAAATACCACAAACACATAAATTGACTACAAAATACTGCTTGTTCATATATCACGTATTCAGGACATCTTCCTGGAAGAAAGTTGCAACTTGTAGCAGAATTAGAGATATTTTTGGATGAGAGTCTGGAGTTTATTCTTTTCGGTGGAAAACATTAGGGAATTGTTTTATATTAAGGCACAGCAAGGTGGAAAACTTGAAAAATTGAAGACATAAATGTGTAGACCACATCATCAATTCACATGAATTCATAGTGGTGGCGGCTGAAATTCTTAATCTTGTTTACCTGGCTCAAATGTGGAATAATTTTGTTCAAGCAACTGGAGAACGTATGAAGTTAAGATAGCAGAACAAACCCATAATTGGTCTAGAATAATTGAAGCTACTGAAACAAGTTGTCTCGACAAAACTGATAGTGTGCGATCAGAGGCTGAACAAAAAAATTACACTGTTTTAGCCAAGGATGGTGTTTCATAAACAGACGTTCAAAATATTATCTAAGAAAAGTCATGATAGGACCAGCAAGATCTGAGGACACAGTGAAGGTCACGAAATAGTCATTGTCTGGTATATCAGTGATTCTGGAAATTTAAAGATTTTTTAAAGACATTTTTTGAAACCTGTTCCACCGCACTATTCTCAGCTCTGTACCAGATGTTTTGTGAAAAAAGAAAAGAAGAATTGAATGTTTAGTTTTAGTCTTGGAACATTGTAGTATTTTTTAAATATTTCTCTAGAGCCACTGGACACTTAGGATACAATACTAATCTGTTAAAATGACAGCCACCGACTTCCAACTGGATGTTGGAAGTCTCATGCTAAACGAGAAACTTGGACATTTTACAATCCTGGGCGTGGATTCCAGTTTAATCCCAGTAGATATCCTTGCTTTCTTTCGTTTTATATCAGCTGTTGCATAAAGTATACAGAGGAAGACAGGCTTGGGCTTCTGTTGTCCCTAACATTTCACTGCAATAATATGACAAATAAATAAATAAAGTTCTGAAGGACCCCAGAATGACTGTTTGAAGCTTAGGTTTGGTGGCAGTAGTGAACATGCTGAATACTTTTCAGTTCTACCAACCAATAGAATTAGTTTTCTTTTATTTCTTGTAAAGGAAAACAAGTGTGGTTGGGTTTTTTGCTTTGGTTCTTTTTTTGTATCTGCACATGCTGCATTGTGATGCTGGAATGGTGTGAGACGTTCTTTATATGGTCACTTGACTGATGGCTATAACTTCACCTGCCACTCTCTGAAATGATCCACTGCCTAAACAGATAGCACAGTTGTAGTAAGGCTGGGAATGGAGTCAATCTGCCTGAGGCTGCTCTCCAGATAGAATCCACGCAGACACCTGAGATGGCCTTTCTATCCAAACGAAATGCCGAACGAATTGCTCATTTGTCTAAAGACCTTTCTATCATTACTATCCTCAGCATGACATGGCCTAATACTTTGGTTTAAAATATTGGTCGTTAGCTGCAGGTTTTTTATTTTATGAGATTCCACAATGTCTTTTGTTGAGAGACTGAGCTGGCGCACAGCTTGAATGTAAAAATATATTTACTACATTAATGGGGAGAAGGAAGAGTCTCATTCTATTTTCCCATCTTTCTTTCTCATTGTGAGATTTGTGCGAGGGTGACAAAGAGACCACCTATCTCTGCATGCCAAATATATTTGTTGTACATTTTTAAACCTTCAAATACAGGGGTACCTTGGGATGTGAACGGGATCTGTTCCGGAGCCCCGTTCGCATCCTGAATGGAACGTAAGACGTGACGGCACGTCTGCGCGTGCGCGGGTCGCGTTTGGCTGCTTCCGCGCATGCGCGTGACATCATTTTGAGCAACTGCACATGTGTGAGCGGTGAAACCCAAAAGCGCTCAACCTGAAGCACATTCAACCCGAGGTATGACTGTAATCTAATATTGTGGGGGGCGGGGGGGACACACCACAATCAGTTCACTGGATTTCTGAGATTTGGGGGACATCTATGAAAATCCAGAAAATATTTGAAATATCTTGGATATTTTTAAAAAGTAGCCAGGATAGGCTGAGGGAGGATAATGACTATAGGAAAAGGAACTGGAAAGGTATCTCAGCAATGCAGGTAGGCAGGTAGGCAGGCCTCATTTACATTCTTGCAGTATTTGGTATATGGGGTTGGTAGGAAACATGGGCACCCATCAGCATTAATAAAAACCACCAGATGCTATAAACAGGTTAGGAAATAATTTAATCTTAAAGTGACATGGAAACTAAAATATTGATTACCTGAGAGAGTTTTATTTCTGGAAGTATATTTTCTTGTTTGTGCTTTATGTCCAGTCCCATGTTGGGAAATCTAAATACAGTGGTACCTCAGGTTAAGTACTTAATTCGTTCCGGAGGTCCGTTCTTAACCTGAAACTGTTCTTAACCTGAAGCACCACTTTAGCTAATGGGGCCTCCTGTTGCTGCCGCACCACCGGAGCCCGATTTCTGTTCTCATCCTGAAGCAAAGTTCTTAACCTGAAGCACTATTTCTGGGTTAGTGGAGTCTGTAACCTGAAGCATATGTAACCCGAGGTACCACTGTAAATGCACAGCCCATAATAGAGATGTAGTGGGGTGTATTGGTAAAGTTACTGGGTGGCCTTTGTGTCAGTCACTATCTCTCAGCCTAACTTACCTCACATGGTGGTTATGAAAAAAGATTTCATAATCTTTATAAGCTCCTTGGAGAAAGGGCAGAATAAAAATAGAAGGCTATAATATCTGTCTCTTTCCAATTTATTTGTGTATTTTTGATAAAAATTCATATCTTGAGGGACAAAAACTTCTAACAGACCTTCTGGATCAGGCCAATCTAGTCCAGGGCTCTGTTCTCACAGTGGCCAACCAGATGCCTATGGCACTTGGGCAAGCACAAATCCTTGTGCTAATGGAACATGTGCATTGGATACCACCCAGAATATTTATGGCCTACATACTCTTGCAGGCCGCAGTGATGAATTTGGACAGCTGCAGGCCTGTAAAGGCAAGCTTCCTTCATTCTGCCTACAACAGCAACCTCCATAGTAGACAAGAGAGCAAGGGTGGAGAATAATCCTTCACTGCTCTATCCACCAGTAAGGTCATTGCTGCTACTGGGGGAAAGGCACTTCTAGCCACAGAAGTCACTTGGGTCATCAATGACAATGATGTATCACCTCCATAAGCTACATTCCTGTTCCTTTAGGAGGAGTGCAACCCTGTCTAGGATAAGCAACAGGAACCGGATTTACCTACCCAGAGAACCTCAACCTTCCCAGGGTACATATTCAGTTTACTGGTTCTCACCATCCCACTCTCACTAAAGGCCACCCACCAGGATGACTAAGGCTGATTTGGAACCAAAACCAGGCCTAAACCCAGACTGACAGATCCTCTGTAATTCAGAGTAATAGAGAGTCTCTGTGATAACTTGCAGTTATTCTGCCACCACCCTCCCCATTACCTTCACCCCCAAAGGGGTTTGTTTGGCTAATAGTTACTGCACATCACTGGGTCCTGGTTGAGCTTCTTAAGGAGTGCCTGCAGCACTGTGTGCCCTGCTCATTCTCAGAACCTAGTCAGAGGCCTCACCAACCACAAGAAGACATTGGAATACCCCATAGAGGAAAGCCTATGGTGCCCAAAGAGGTCATTGGACATTGCAACTTTTAGTATTTGTTTCTTATACTAGTCTATTGTCTCAAAAAAAAATCATTTCAAAATTATTTTAATATTGGCATGAGTTGTTGTTTTGCTATCGTTGCTGGACTAACAGGAGGATTTTGATAGGCTGGTTTAGGAAACGTTCTATGGGCTCTCCTTAGATCATACCTAAAGGGCAGTGGATTGGCAGATATTAAGGTAACTGGGAGTTTCTGGCCCCATGGTGCTGACCCAAATTGTATACAAGGCGGTCACTGCATTTGTCTGAGTGGTTTGTGTGAGCAGCTCAGTCAGAGAAGAACCTGAGGAAGCAGAAGAAAAGCTGGGATCATTGAAAGCTAATGCTGTGAGACCCAGCCAGGAGAGGAAGACTACAGGCAGGGTGGTTCTCCAGGATAGCTTCTGGCCAGAGTGACAGCAGAAGGCAGCCTCAGTAAGCAAGGAGACATCAGATGGAGGCAATTGTGTGACATCTTCCTGGCAGTGTCCTGATTCTCAAGTTGCCTGACCAGAAGCAAGACTTCAGGGGAAGCTGAAGCAAGGCTGTCAAGAATTTGAGAGCCCATTGTAAGTTATCGCTGAGGGATTAGGTTGAACCATGCACTCATCTGGCCTGAGGGAGACCTTCAAGCCTTGTCCCTCTGTGCCTTTCCAGGAAAGCTAACTGGGGTGGAGTTATGCGAAAGGTAACTGGCGACCAGGATTTTAATTAGGAAAGTGAATTTAGACAAGGATGTAACAACTTCCTTAAGGAAACACTGCACAATTCATGTAAGCAACTAATAAAGCATATTGTATGTAAATAAAAATAAATGCATTTGCTTTATCTTGTAAATAATTTTCTGTGTGTGCTCATCCCATATCTATAGCCTAATAGCCCACTACTATATTGTTGGTGGTATAAAGGGGAATGTTTTATTAAAGTCTTGTGGTGGCAGCAGAATTAGAAGGAAGTATAGACTTGTGATATAATAATCATTATTTTATATGCCATTCAGTGCCCAAATAGGCTTCTAAGCTGTTTACAAGTATCAAAAACCCAGATACATGTGGGGTGCTTGTACTGAAGCAAATTCCTATTTTTTTTCTGCAGTCCCAAAACCAAGCATAAAACTGGATTGAAATGATCTTAGAAAATCTTCCTCCAAGAATCTTTGGAACTGAGACACCACTGTACGCTCAACTACCTTGCTCAAAAATGACAAATCTGAATCTGGCTGGTAATTATCCAGTATGGTGGGGTGCCGGGAGGGTTTCTTCAATAAAGGTCTTGCAATAGCCATCTTAAGGTTAGATGGAACTATATCATCCTCTAGGAAGGCATTTATCATCCTCCTATGGCTTTTTGCTGAATGAATCTGTTAGTCTTAATAAACCCTACAAGACTCTCTTTGTTAGTGGTTATCAGGTGGTAAAAGGTGGAATGTCTGCAAATATTTCAGAGATGCAGTCCAGAATAAGAGAGGCATAGTGATGTCAGGGTACTCCATCAGAAATTGCATTGCAGCTGATTCTGTGATGCAACTTCCCAGGTTTATAACTATTTTCACCAACACTGTAGCAAGCCTCCCTCTTTCCACACACCCCCACCTTATTGTAATCACTTAATTCAAGGAAAGCTGCTTCCCTTATTCACACATTCCACACTAACTGGCAGTGGTCTCCAGGAATTCAGAGAGCCTTCTCCTAAGCCCAACCTGTAGATGGGGGAGACTGAACCTGGAACATTCTGCATGGAAAGCAGATGTTGTACCGCTGAGCTGCAACCCTTCCCTAAAATTGCAGTGCATAAATGGTGTATACTATTTTAAATAAATAAATTTAGGTCTGCAGATAGTATTTCTTTTCCCAAGGACTCATGGCTGAGTCCTGAACAAAGATGGGTCTGTGCTCACCATTGTGTTTGTGTAACTGAAAAGGAACTGGGCAAGGGGCCACAGCACAGTGGTACATCAATACTTTTCCTGCAGAAATTATTAACTTCCATTCTCGGCATTTCCATGTAAAAGAATCTTAAGGCAGGTGGTGCTTGGGAATACCTTCACATAACAGCTTGGAGAGCTACTTCCAGGCAGAATAGACCATATTGGACTATATTAAGCAATGGCCTGACTTAGTCTAAAGAAAACTGCATGTGCTCATAGGCAATATAAAAAGAAACTCCTCAAGAGAACCATTTTGCCAGTGAACTTAACTGGAAATGTAATATTGTGCCTCTGCTTTTGTGTGTGGGTATGTGTTCAGTTCTACATCTGATTCAGCCTTCACTGATGCTGTGACAGAGAGCCTCTGTCTTCCAGTTTGTGCACTGATATGTACATCCGACCACCAGCAGTTGCAGACACATACAACTGTCAAGCAGCAATCAGATGGCAATGATTTTCTGTCACTGACAACATGTACTAGATTTGAACCAGTGACCTAGAGCTGAAGGGCTTTGTATCCCATTACCCACACTCCCAAGCCAGCTAGCTTCCCACCCACCCCTCACAACTAATATCCATTCTAAATAACATTCATATTTTAAGATGGGACAGGGAATAAGATATCTCTTTAAGCCATTTTAGATTAAAGTATCCCCCCCCAAAAAAATGTGTGGATTAGTTGATTAATGGATTAGTGGTTTCAGTTGCTGCCGATCTGAAAATTAAAAATATGTTCCCATAACTGTTCCTGGGAGTTATGGCTGTAAATTCACATATAACCTTGAGTCTATATATTCAATAAAATATCTCCTTGACCTAGAAGAAGGTCTGGGGTGACTTGAAACTTGTATATTTTATAGGCACAAAGCAATACTTGAGATTAGTAGGCAAGAAGATTCCAAATTTAGCTTTCCTGTTTCTGTAGCTCACAATATTCTTCTCAAATATAGCTTAGGGTCCCTCAATTCATGATGATTTGCGCTCATGATGCTATCAGCATGGTCACCACAACCTGACTTTCAATATTGTTTGCACCTGCACAAGTTTTGGGGGCGGTCATACTGCTTCTTTTCATTCAGTGCATATCCTGCAATTTCTTGCTGAAATCCTGTAACTTTTCACAAAGCACAAATGTTCTGGTTTATTTTTGTCCCACTTTTGCTGCGCCCTTCTGAAGAGCAATAACATGATTGCATCTCAGAACAAGCTAAAGCAAAATAAATCCACCACTAATTGAGTCAAGAACATGTTGCAGAATACGCCCACAACAACACCTACAGTCTGGAGGGCCCCGAATCTAACACCTTCAGGTGCATCTTCTGATTTCTGTACAGGCCTTTGTTTTCATTGGAGGCTCAGCACCATTGGAAGAGTCAAGGTAAATACGATATAATTTCTGATTTCTGCAGCCCCTTTCCATGGAAGGTCACGAGTTCATTTCACAATCCGCTCCAAATTGTGTGACTGGAGGCTGCTAATTGGGTGGAGCGATCATACCGGCAAACTGTCCATGACGACATAGGTAGTGCATGGACGTTTTAAAAAGTGCATTATTGAGACATTTCCAGCTTTTTGTTGAGAAAAGCAAACAGCAGTATAACTGATTTGGAAGGCTCGTGCTTCCAGAATTAATGCACAACCCATCTAAGCCTCCATAAAATGCTGCAGAAGACCTGTTTTTCTGTGCATAGAAGCCTAATTGTTCACTCAGTCTACTTTGGCGGAAGGCATTAAAGTTCCAACTTTCTAAATATGCAGCATGAGATTGAAGATAACATGCGTATATATGCACATGCAAATATAGATGGATCTTGCTAAGTACACAGCCTATAAAATATGTAGTATAAGATCACTCATTTATTTAGAGATGCTTTTTACTTTGGATAAGAAATGACACAAATCTAAATATTACAATCCAAAGTAATGTGTAATTGTCTGTACGTTATAGCTGCAACACTTTACTTTTGATAGAAGAGAGATGGCAGTTGCACTTTAATTTTAAGCAAATTGATCCCAGATGCAATGTTGTTTTGCCTACCCGGGGATGTGAGTAGGTAAAACAAATACCATTGGTCTATAATTGAAGAATGTCGCAACATCATCCATACTTCTGTTACCTGCATTTCCCTCAAGCCCTCCAAAAAGTCAGTTTTGTCCCCAATATACTTGTTCACCTTTATTTCCCAAGGATGGTTCTCCCTGAAAGAAAACAATTTAACTGTTGAATTGCTAGACATGCAAACAGATCATGAAAACCAACCATTGCCAGGCAAAAGCAAATCCAGAATCAAACAAGACTTTCTAGAGAAATTACTCTTGTTTTAAAATCCTTATGAGCAGATGCCTGTTAGAAGAAGCCCTCAATTACATCATGAATGATGCTAAATTATGCTATCATTTTGCAATGCCAAAAAAGCTCAAGGCAAATATCCATGCAGAATAATCTTGTTCTTTCTTTTTCTTCCTATTCTATGCAACAATAATGGAGACCAGGCACGGATAACGCGCATTGCTTTTTCCATTTGTACTTAATGAAAATAGGTCTGGATTAACCATGCCTAAAGAAAGAGCATAGAAACAGACATGGTAGTTGTGAGAAGAAAAGCAAAGATGTTAGCTTAATTTTAGCTTTTTTTTTCTAACATGAAACCATACCCAATTAAAACAAAAACAGGCAACGCAGCAAAAGTAGTTTCACCCATTCTAGACACAAAGGGGAGTAGCAAAAAAGAAAAGAAAAAAGGTACCATGGGTTTTATCAAATAATGCATATACTGCTGTTATTTTAATACGGTAGGTAATACTTTGGCCACCTCATGAGAAGAGAAGACTCCCTGGAAAAGACCCTGATGTTGGGAAAGATTGAGGGCACAAGGAGAAGGGGACGACAGAGGATGAGATGGTTGGACAGTGTTCTTGAAGCTACTAACATGAGTTTGACCAAACTGCAGGAGGCAGTGGAAGACAGGAGTGCCTGGTGTGCTCTGGTCCATGGGGTCACGAAGAGTCGGACACGACTAAATGATTAAACAACAACAAGGGGGTGGGGGCTACATGCATGGGATCTCAATGAATGTGTACCCAAGGTTTATTAAACCTGAGATCTTGGGGAGGGGGGAAGAGTCGCCTTACAGAATTGCCAAATCTACTAAAACTGGCCCAGAATAAATTTTTAGCACAGTCTAGTCAGCAAGTCTCTAATACTCATTTTATTTAGCCCAATGTGCTGCCAAGGTGAATAACAGAACATGCTCCATGCCACCACCTATTATACTCTAGGAGCATGAAGTTCCATCTCTGGTCTACCTCTATTATGTCCCGTCCCAGGCCAATGCCACTGCATAATTCCAGGTACCAGAGGGACTTTCCAGTGAGGTTGATGTGGCTTAGCAGAAACAGCATAGATCTGCACCAAAGCTATTTCAAACCTATCTGTGAGCAAACGTTTACACTTGACTGAGAGGAGATTGCCTCCTCCAAGTACATTTCTAATGTCTAGTAAATATCTGAGTAGCTCATTTGAAAGGAAAAGCTCTATAATTGCACTTTTCTTATGGATTCTCAGCAGTAGAAAGCAATAGGAATTTCCTAATGCACAAACCATTCCCCCCCCCCCCAGCCCTGGCCTCGCCCCTCATTCATGGGTCCAATTGTGCTTGCCCACACAGGCACATAGGAGACGGAGTTTCTGAACTCCATGTTGGTAGAAAACTCTGTACATGAGCTGTGCTATGCATTCCCTGACATTGAAGGAAACCAACGAAACCCTTCCCTGCATGAAATGTTGTGTGGACAGTGGATTCCTCCAAACCTTTGGCTTGTGATGAATGTACATAACTAGTATATGGTTTGTTTGTTTTTAAAAATATAATTATAAAACCTTTTCCAGAGTCTATATGAAAAACCATTTTTTGTCACTTTCAGTGTTCCATTTTTATTTTCTGGCAAAATTTTTTTTACATATACAAGCTGTAACTTTTTAAATGTGGCTTCCGTAAGTGTAGTTACAAAGAGGGTTTTTTTTGTTTTTATTTAGAAATCATGTGATGGATCGCACATGTACATATTATATAGCTTTGTTACAGCGGGAAATTTGCAAATCCACTCTCCAACGAGCATTTGCAACCAATGAAAGGTCTGTTTCCCTGGAATTAACCAAATCTATTGCACATATCTATAACATACATGATATAACTTGCACCTTGTCTTGTTAAACCAGTGGATTACATTGTTAAGCTGTAAATCCTATTGTCCATACCCTGAAGTCCTCACTCAGGCAGAGCTGACAAGAGAAATGTAGGGAGAGGGAGGGATTTTCTCTGTTTAAGGTGTTCCAGGACAGAGCCTACTATTAATTTTATACCTTATATACAATAAGGAATGTAGAGATTTTGTACATCATAACACAATACCGTTTTAAACAATATGTGAATAATCACAACTCTAGTCACTTAAAGATATGGCAAAGTGGGGGTTTGGTGCTTCATAAAGTGTTGTGTTGGTTATTTTGTTCACTGCTGCTGCAGTAAAATGTGGGGGTGGTGAGAGTATCTGTGAGCAGAGAGAGAGAGAGAGAGAGAGAGAGAGAGAGAGAGAGAGAAAGACAAGCATTTGCTGAGAAGAGGTCATGACATGTACTCAGCCCAGTCTACTTGACAGAACTACTGTATAATAGCAGGGCACTTACCTCTAATCATAGGCTGTGAAAACTTGACATTTCCATTCGAATTACTCAAGTACCACGCTGTTGTCTTGTACAATGGCTTATGTAAGTGAAGCGGTGAACAGTGTTTCTGAAATGAAGCTTGCAATTGTCTTGTTTCAGGTAGGATTATAAAGTTGAAGCCACCTCAGCATTATGCTTTTCCTCCACAGGAAGCACATCTGGGTAGGAAAAAGCAAGGTTGCTATGTATAGATCACACGTGATAACCATCATGTATATATATATATGTCACTGGTTTTGAACTCCCTTTATTTTAGTCCTGGTGGCCTTTTAGCCAGTGGCTTTTTAAAAGGTGTTTTAATTATGGGGTGTTTTTTTATTCCTGCTGCTTTATTAATGTTGTGGGCTTTTTTCTTTCTTTTTACTACAGACTGTATTGCATCTTTTGTTCTATTAATTGCTTGAAGGCGCTGTGGGTTAAACCACAGAGCCTAGGACTTGCTGATCAGAAGGTCGGCGGTTCAAATTCCCATGACAGAGTGAGCTCCCATTGCTCGGTCCCTGCTCCTGCCAACCTAGCAGTTCGAAAGCACGTCAAATGCAAGTAGATAAATAGGTACCGCTCTGGCGGGAAGGTAAACAGCGTTTCTGTGTGCTGCTCTGGTTCGCCAGAAGCGGCTTAGGCATGCTGGCCACATGACCCGGAAGCTGTACGCCGGCTCCCTCGGCCAGTAAAGTGAGATGAGCGTCGCAACCTCAGAGTCAGCCACGACTGGACCTAACCGTCAGGGGTCCCTTTACCTTTACCTTATGGTTAAACTGTTACTGTGTAAGCCACTTTGAGAGGTTTTTACTCAAAAGGTCAGCTTATAAATGTTTAAAATAAAAATAAATATATTTATATTTAGTGCAAATAGTTATTTTGTTTTATTTCATAAATGTTATACACCGCTTGAATGTAAAAAAAAACCCTCAATGCAATAAAAAAAATACAACCCTACTTTGAAACATACAAGTTAAAATACAAAAACAGATTAAAATTACAACTTTCTAAATCTGGGTGTACAGTGCGCTGCATAGCTACAACCAATCCTAGCTTTTGCAGCATAACTATATGCAATTAAACAGACGTGTGCATGTGACAGTCACAAATGACAGTATACACACAGGTGTCTTGATGTTTCATCTACGCAGAGTATTATGTTCCCACAAGGTATCTGGACCCTGAATAAACAGATTCACCCTCAAGCAACCCGAAGTATGCAAAAACACCTAAATGAGAAGGCAGGCCGCATCTCTTGCAAAAAGTGAAAGGCTGCTTCCTTGAAAAAATCTCAGAAGCGGTAGTTTAGCAACAAAACAGGATACTATGGACACCAACAGCAGACAAGGGTTATTTCCACACCAGCTTTATGGGCCTGGAACTGCTGTTTCACTCACAAAGAAGCTACGCTGCATTACAACAATTTTGCATGCCAGTTACTGCTTTCCATTCTATTTTTGTGTGTGTCCTGGTTTGCCTGCTTCTGAGGAGAATTAAAGCACATGTGTGTCTTGTGTGGACTGACGAAGAGCTCACTTCCTACACGACAAGGTCCTTGGTGCAGCAGCCACTGGGAGCGCAGCTCTTAATAGGGAGAAGGAGGGCGGGGCTTTCCTTCCTGCAATTGGGCAGCTTTTCCTGGTCCCCGCACAGGCTTTCCCGCCATTTCTGTGCCTTCCCGCAGAACCCGAGGGGTTTAGGAGAACTGCTATAAAGGAGCGAGTCAGCTTTGCAAAGTTCTTCCTGTAGTCCCTTTGGAGGCTTAGCTGAAAGGACAAGAGTTGGCCGTTGGAGGCAGCTGAGAGGAGGGCCAGTTTCTTCACTCAGCAACACCCGGTAAGTTTACTCCCAAGTCGCATTCATTTTTATTTATTAACGTTTATATCCCTCTCTTCCTCTCAATATTTTAAAAACCGCCTTATTGAAGGTATTTAAAAAAAAATATTGAGCACTAAAAACCAAACACGTTTATAAAAAGACCTCACTGCCTTGTTACTCACTTCCAAGAAACTGAACCAGGTGGTTAATTTTCTTCTGCTGTGTTTTAGTCGGTGTATTTAAATGACTCACACAAGGTGTTGGGTGTTTTATATACAGTATTGGTAAGCTCCTTAGAGACAGAAAGCGATGAATAAATGTAATAAAATAATACTAATAATACCCCAACCGTACAAAACTAGCCAAGCCTTTCCTTTTTCCTGCTGGGAAAAGAGGTGAATAGCAGGGGCTTTGGAAAAAGCACATCTTTCTCCCTTATTCCCACCCCGGTTATTGGGTTCCCTTCCTTTCTCCTGAGTTTCTGTGCCTTTGTCCATTATTAAAATGGGTGCTCATCTCTGCCCCCCCCAATTGTGGGACTTTTGGCTCTGCTAGTTGTCCAGATGCTCCTCCCCCTTTCCAAGAGGAAAGTTTGATTTATGCCTTATTGTTGCCATGCGTGATGCCTATGCAATACACGTGCCCCTTAATCTGTGGTTGGTGGGAACGGTCTGTTCCTACTCAATAATGTTTATTCAGAAGATCAAAAGCCCAGCCAGATGGGCAGGGTATAAATAATAAAAATTATTATTATTATTATTATTATTAACCCTCAGCTAGAGCCTGTAACAGGAGAAACACCCATAGGCTTGGACTATATAAACCCCACTGCTTGACTTTTCAGTCAGGGAAGTGAAGGCACCAAACCTGATCTCTCAATGTGGGTTTATTATTATTATTATTATTATTATTATTATTATTATTATTATTTTAAAACAGGAACTTTAAATCTGGCACAGAAACCTGATTTTGATCAGAGCAGTGGGAGAAGACTGTTTAACCCTTTTCCTTCTCTGCCAACTCCCTGCCTTGTTATCTCTCTTCTTATCCATTTAAAGAGGTTCCTGAAAACATTTTTCGTCAATCTCCTGGGTTTTTTTTTTTTTTTTGACAAGTCAGCTTTTTGGCACACCACACGTCCAATTCCAATCCAAAAGTATTGCCAGTGTGGTGTAGTGGTTAAGAGCTGTAGTCTCGTAATCTGGGGAACCAGGTTTGTGTCTCCGCTCCTCCACATGCAGCTGCTGGGTGACTTTGGGCTAGTCACACTTCTCTGAAGTCTCTCAGCCCCACTCACCTCACAGAGTGTTGTGGGGGAGGAAGGGAAAGGAGAATGTTAGCCGCTTTGAGACTCCTTAAAGGGAGTGAAAGGCGGGATATCAAATCCAAACTCTTCTTCTTCTTCTTCTTCTTCTTCTTCTTCTTCTTCTTCTTCTGGGGTAAAGAGGTTCCTCTGATGTGTCTCTGAGCAGAAAAACCACTTCCCCTTAGAAATCGCAGATTGGAATGGACACTCAAGATGTACAATAGGGTTTATATTCCTGGTTACATCCTCCACCCTCCCTCTTCCTGTTGCCACCCAGTGCTGAGATTGTTGCCTCAATTTCTTTGAATAATAGTCCTCAGGTAGTGGTTGGTTCAGTAAATTAGAACCTATTCTTTAGATTACTTTTCTATCTCCTTTAAACATCACTTTGAGATTAGTCGGGATTATTTTATATAGTGGCAGTGTGGCTGAGAAAGCTGGAACTCCTAGACTTTCTACTGCAAGGGGAAGTGGAGTTTTAAAAGGTCAATTGCAATATGCAACGCTCTGCGGGTATTCCATATTTGGGTAATTTGTCACCTGTGTTGGTGTCTTCTCTCACGTATTGGCAGCACAATTTAATCTCAATGCTTGTGATTTTTTAGGGCTCTCTAGAAAGACTGAAATTGCGAGTCTCATGAATGAAACATCTCTGGCTGCCATGATTGCAAAAAAAAAAAAAAAGGTATGTGGGGGGAGAATGAATATGTCGACTGTGTTCTAAATGCCTACCACAGCAAATAAAATGCCCAAACTTCATAAACTTTTTAGAAAACAAATCTCTTTCCCGAAGATACAAAAACACATATGCTAACATGCAGAATTAGTAACCCAACACAACATTAAGTAAAACACAATAATCTGGATATATATGAGGCCCTAAAAATACAAAGACCTCTGTGGAAGATATTTCAGGACCATTTGTTAGCAATGGCAGAACTTTCTTTGTCTTACCGACTATGTTGAATGCTTGCTCTGTGGCAAATTGACATTTCTGTTTCTGTATCTTGGTTAGCTACATGCTCTAAGGCAGTGATGGCCAAACTTGGCCCTCAAGCTGTTTTGGGACTACAACTCCCACCATCCCTAGCTAACAGGACCAGTGGTGAGGGATGATGGGAATTGTAGTCCAAAAACAACTGGAGGGCTGTTTGGCCATCATTGCTCTAAGGCAAAGAATGTATTTGTTCGTTTTCTGTACTCTTTGTGCTGCTTCAAACATGATGGTTTTTCCTTCAGTTTACACATTGGTATGCAAATCTTGCATACTTCATAGGTATTCTTGGGAAGCCATGATTGGCCATATGTGAAATAGTTATCCATATTTCATAGTGCCCAGGGTATGCTACTGTAGTATGCGTGGAAAGTGGCATTGTCTACCAAGTATAACATATCAAATGTACTTGTCCACTTCCAGATTCTTTCCAGGCACAATTCAAAGCACTGGCTTTATTTATTTTTATTTTATAAAAATGGATATATACTGCTGTATCATAAAAATATATCACAATATATACCAACAATATAAAAAACATGAAAACATACAGTAAAATTGTAAGAAGTTAAAAGCAAAAGAATTAAAAACAAACATCAGTAGATAGGCTTCACAGAACAGAAAAGTTTTCAGCAGGCGTTTAAAAGTTGGCACAGTTAGGCGGCCGTTGAATCTCTACTGGCAGGGTATTCTACAGGACTGGGCCAACGACACAAAAAGTTTGTCATCATCCAATGAGCCTCTTCAACCCCAGGAACCACCAGAGAGGCTCCTGCAGATGATCCCAGGGACTGAGCTGGAATATAAGGGTTCAGGAGATCCCTCGGGTAAAGGTAAAGGGGACCCCTGACCATTAGGTCCAGTCGCGGACGACTCGGGTTGCTGCGCTCATCTTGCTTTACTGGCTGAGGGAGCCGGCGTACAGCTTCCGGGTCATGTGGCCAGCAAGACTAAGCTGCTTCTGGTGAACCAGAGCAGCGCACAGAAACACCGTTTGCCTTCCCGCCGGAGCGGTACCTATTTATCTACCTGCACTTTGACGTGCTTTCGAACTGCTAGGTTGGCAGGCGCTGGGACTGAGCAACGGGAGCTCACCCTGTTGCAGGGATTCGAACCGCCGACCTGATCGACAACGAACACAGGAACCTTGAACCTGGCTTGGTAGTATACTTAATGGCTCTTAAGAGCCTATGCCCAGGGTATAGCAAAGACTTTCTTCTCTGGCGTGAGCCTGAGTGTCCTTCCCCCCCCAATACCCTTCTTCAGGTGCTCCTATTTCACAGTTTAGGAGGTGGCAACTTTTTCTGTGGTTGTGTCCCCACTTCACAGCCTGTTCCCTGGCACCTTCAGCAATGGTTTTAGGTGCCAAGTTAAAACAAGCTGTTCATGGACATTTGATCTCAGGCAGTTGATGTGTAAGTTATTTTGCCGCTTTACTTTGGTTATTTTAAGGATTTTTGTGTTTACATTGCTGCTGATAGCTTTGACACTCTGCCATTTGTGTTGTGTTGTGTGTGTTTTTTTAAAAAACATTGTTACTATGGTATTTTAACCTGTTCTAAGCTGCTCGGAAGGAGAGATATAAAGATCTTAAATTAAGGAAGTGTTTGTGTGTGTGTGTTTAAAAAATCATATCAGTAAAGGCTGTAGAATAGGTGGCCTATAGAATAAACATGGTACCTTACAATGTCTTCTCTGTTGTAGATTTGCACAATGGGTGAAATGAGCCCTGTTCACTCATTGCCTCTTAGGGGAGTAATAATTTTGTGAAGGGCGGTGTGGGATCATGCCCGCCCTACTATTCCTCTTGTGTCCCCTGATTAATTTGATCGGTTGGTGGAACGGACTCCCACAGGAGGTTATAACTCTCCTTCCTTGGAGGTTTTTAAGCAGAGGTTGGATAGCCATCTGTTGTGGATATTTTAGTTCAGATTTCTGCATTGCAGGGGGTTGGACTAGATGACCCTTGGCACCCTTCCAGTTCTATGATTCTATATGCTCACGCTGTCTTGCCTCACTCAGCAATTGAGCCACTCAATTCTGCACCAGCTGCAGTTTCTGAACTGTTTCAAAAAGTACAATGCATTACAGTGATCAAACCTAGAAGTTACCAAAGAGTAGACAACAGAAGCTAAGCTTTCCCTGATCAGGTTGGAGCATAGCTGGGCCGCCATTCAAAGCTAATTGAAGGCAGTCAATACCACCAAGGCACTTGGGCCTGAAGCAACAGCAGTTGAGTCATAAATACCTCAAATCTATGCACCGACACACATTTAAAGGAAGCATAACCCAAGCTCGTCCATCTAGTCTAGGGAACCTCTTTGTACAAATAGGGGGGAACTTGCTACACACATTGCAGATTATTGCTGTAACCTGCCCTGGGACCTTATGGTGAAGCGCAGGTAAAAAATATAATTAATAACAATTAATAAATGAATTCTGAAGTGAAATGCATGTTGTGTGCATGTAGGCTCCCTGCCCAGTTTTGAACCCTGCATGCATAGAACAGACTCCCATGTTTTTGCTGTTTTTAATACTGAATTTTAAATTATTGTAACCCACCCTGATATTTGCTGGCAAAGGGCAGGTGATGGTAATAACAATACTGTAGTTCAGAAATGTACCCAAAATGTGACTAGCAAGGCCATAGCCTTACAATCCGGTCTCATGCAGCTTATTAATAATATGAGGGGGGCAATAAGTGAATAAGCCTTTGGTAATGTGAGATTTCACACAGCATGCCACACCTATTCTTCAGTAAATTTACTGAGGAAAAGAGGAGCAATATCTTGGTACTATCCCTTTGGATTTAAAGTGCTGCTCTTCCTCTTAAGCAAATTTACTCAATGGAAGATGCAGCAATATTGCTGCTGCTATGCTTGATTAAGTTTACTTACGGGAAAGCACAGTAGTGCACTGCTTGAAATGGCACAACTAAGTCTGTCCCTAATTTTTTTAAAAATCCCGTTTTTATCACATACGTTGCAAAAATGCAAAAAAATAAATAAGCAGTGTTGTGATAATGAAAGACATTGAGCAACTAGGGACAAACTCAATCGAAGAGAAATAAAGTGGAACAGAGGAATTCTGGTGCTGACACACACTTAAGACGGGCAATATTATCCAGTGACATTAGATGCTTCTTGGCTTTTTAGTAAGCCACAGAGTTTTGCCCACTGCTGCCATTCCAGTCGTGAAACATACTGTACTTCTATTTATGCAGAGGAACTTCCTCCTCTCTTCAAAATCTTCTCACCTCTGCAGTTCCCTGGGTACCCTCAAAATCTGGTCAAGAAGATGGGGGGGGCGGACCTTCTGCAGCTAATTTTGAGACTGTGCTGGGAGAGGAAGGGGATGTCCCATTGCACCATAATTTCAGAAATGCAAATAATCATTGCTTTCTAGCCCTAAAATAAAGTTATCCTACATATTACCAGTTATTGTTTTTTAATGCATTATATAGAGGCCTAAACATGAGACAGTCATTATTACCTGTTGGTTTTAGAGCAGCTTAAGTTTAGTTTACTATGAAATTTAATGGGGGGAAATGAGAAAATGATAAAACGTTAGTTAGTTTCCAGCATGTTATGTCTGCTATGTAGTGCAGTGTTAAGTTCAGAATATTTCAGACAGAAAATGCAGAGAAATTATATAGATGGAATTGTCACAAGGGGATGAAGTCAAAACAAACACTTTCCCAGACTGCATTCACACCATCCATTTAAAGCACTATGATACCACATTAAGTGTTTTACCAAAATAAATACCGGGAGCTATAGATTGTTAAGGATGCCGAAAGTTGATAGGAGACCCAAATGCCCTTCGCAGAGATAAAGTTCCCATAGGTTTCTGAGGAAGAGGGATTGACTATTAAACCACCCTGGGAATTGTAACTCTGCAAGGGGCATAAAGTAAAGGTAAAGGACCCCTGACAGTTAAGTCCTGTCGCAGATGACTCCGGGGTTGCAGAGCTCATCTTGCGTTACAGGCCGAGGGAGCTGGTGTTTGTCTGCAAACAGTTTTTCCGGGTCATGTGGCCAGCATGACTAAGCCACTTCTGGCACAACAGAACACTGAAACCAGAGCTGCGCACAGAAACGCCACTTACCTTACTGCCAGAGCGGTACCTATTTATCTACTTGCACTTTGACATGCTTTCGAACTGCTAGGTTGGCAGGAGCTGGGACCAAGCTGCAGGAGCTTATCCCATTGCAGGGATTCAAACCACCAACCTTCTGATCAGCAAGCCCAAGAGGCTCAGTGGTTTAGACTACAGCGCCACCCATGTCCCCTGTAAGGGGACATAGTTCAACAGGCATAGTGGTTTCCTAATAACACACAGCACCCTAAACAAACTACAACTCCCATAATTAATTGGGGGAAACCAAGGCTGTTTAAAGTGATACAATAGTTGTTTAAATTTGTGGTGTTGGTGTGGCGCTAGACCCAGCTCTACTCCAGAATTGATGAACCTGTAGTAGCAAAAGCTGGGTGGGAACAGAAATTGGATAGTTGTTTTTTTAAAATATTTTTTATTAAGGATTTTCTTGTTTTACAGAAGTGTAGTGCCTCGTATTTTTTCTTATTCCATGTAACATTTTTACAAATCCGTTTCATTTGTTGAGGCATTAGGGGGAGAAGAAAAAAGAAAGGGGGGGGTGGAGAGAGGGAAGATGGATGGGGGTGGGGTCGGGTGGCGGTGTTTCTATTATGTTTAATGTATGTAGAGTTTGGTGTCAGCGTTGCTTGTGTTGTTCACTTGTGTTCCTTTGGTGGTGAGAGAGGTTGGGGTTGGCCTAGGGTATGATTGTTTGCTTGTGATTGTCTGTGGTGATCTTTGTTTTCGTGTGTGAGTGAGGTGGGTGTGTGTTTTGGATCAGGTTAGCCATATTGATTTGTATGCTGTTGGTGGATTATTGTCATTGTCCTGTTGGGTTGTGTATGTGATAAAGGGGAGCCATACCGGGGTGAAGGCGTCTTCTTCTGTTTCTCCCCGTGTCTGTTTCAGTTTATTAGTTAATTTTTCTAGTAGGGCTGTTTCCCATATTATTTGGTACCATTGGTCCATGCTTACTCCTGACAGGTCTCTCCAGTGTCTGGTTATGGTGTTTCTGGCTGCTGAGAGCAGGTGGGTTATGAGTTCTTTGTGGTGTAAATGGGCATTGTTGTCTTGGAAGATGTTTAGTAGGGCCAATTCTGGGGTGATGTCTATTACTTGCTTAGTTATTTTACATATTTATTGTATGGCTGTTGTCCAGAATAGTTGAATTTTGGGACACTCCCACCACATGTGGAGGTATGTGCTTGTGGAGGTGCACCCTCTCCAGCATTTTGGTGAGGTTCCTGGGTGTATTAGCGCTAGTTTCCTTGGTGTTAGGTACCACCTGTAGGTGAGTTTCAGTGTGAGTTCCTTTCTTTTCGTTGATATGGATTTAAAGGGGGGTTTAGACCACATTCTGGTCCATTGAGTGGGGTTAAACTCATAGCCTATGTCATTCTCCCATTGTTTTTTGATTGCGTCTAGGGGATTTGCGGGGTTTTGGAGTAGTATTTTGTATATTGCGGATACCGTCCCTTTACCGTTTCCCTTTGTTGTTAGGAGGAGGTTTTCGAAGGTTGTCAGGGGCCTAGTTGCTGCTGATTTTACTGTTGGGTTGTTTAAGAGGGCATGTAGTTGGTGTTGTCTTAACCAGGTCATTTGGGTGTCTTCTAGTTTGTCTTGGATTTCTTGTGTTGACAAAGGTTTGTTATTTTTATAAAAGTCTATTAGGCGATATAAGCCTTTGGTTCGCCAGGTTTTTATCTGGAGGTTTTGTGCTGCATGGTGGAATAATGGGTGGTACACCAGGGGGATTAGTGGGGATGGGGTTGGGGATAGTTTGCCTATTTGTGTTTTCCATGCTTTGAGCATGGTCTGTGTGTACCTGTTAAGTGTTGTTGGAATTTTCTTTAGTTTGTTTGGGAGGAGTGGGTATGTTGTGGTGCAGGTGTTTTCAATTGTGTCCCTCTCTAGGTGTACCCATTGTTTTGTCTCATCTTCTAGTATATATGGGATTATATGGCGTATTTGGTTGGCATTGTAATATGCTTCTATGTTGGGGATTCCCCATCCTCCTTCTGAGGTGGGGAGGTGCAGGTATTTGGGGCTTATTCTTGGTTTTTTATGTGAGAAGATAAAAGAGTGTAGTTTTCTCTGCCAACTGCGAAGTTGGGTTGAGGGGATCCAGGTTGGGAGGTTTTGGAATAGGTAGGTTAGTTTTGGGAGTGTGATCATTTTGATCATGGCTATTTTGTCTGAGAGAGTGAAATTCATGTTATTCCATCTCTTTAGGTCTTTGTTAATTTGTTGCCACAGGGGCTTGTAGTTGTGGAGGTACAATTTATTGAGGTTTCTGGTTATTTGTACCCCTAGATATCTGAACTTGGTGTGGCAAAGTTTTATTTTGGTGACCTTCATGAGTTCTTTTTGGGTGTGAGGAGGGGTGTTGAAGCACATAGCTTCTGACTTTGTGAAATTTACCTGTAGGCCCGACACCATTGCAAATGTGTTGAGTTCTCTGATTAGGGAGGTTGCTGTGCTTATGGGGTCTGGTGTTGTGACCATTAGGTCATCTGCAAAGAGCCCTAATTTATAGGTTCTGCCTTTTATTTCCACTCCCTTGATGTCTGTGGCTGCTCGGATGCGGATTGCTAGGGGTTCCAGAGCCAGGATAAATAAGAAGGGAGACAGTGGGCATCCTCGTTTCGTGCCTCTTTGGATAGCTATAGTATTAGAATACATATTGTTAGTTCTGCATTTTGCTGAGGCTTGGGAGTATATTTGTTTGAGGATTTGTAGGAAGTTGGGGCCAAATTTCATGTTAGTTAGTACTGCTAATATGTATTTCCACTCCAAGCAATCAAAGGCTTTGAGGATGTCTAGGGACATAATTGTCAATGGGAGTTTGGTTGCCTTGCTGTGTTCGATCAGGTTCAGTAGTTTCCTGATGGGGTCTGTTATATTGCGGCCAGGGACAAAGCCAGTCTGGTCTGGGGCTATTAACTTGTGTAGGAAGATTTTTAGGCGGTTGGCCAAGATTGATGTGAATATCTTGTAGTCTTGGTTTATTAATGAGATTGGGCGGTATGATTCTACTTTGAGGCTATCTTTTAGTGGTTTTGGGATGGAGACTATTTTGGAGTGGGTCCAGGTTTTGGGGATGGGGCCCCCTTTTATGATGTCGTTGAATAGGCGGGTCATGTAGGGCATCAAGGGTTCTTTGAATTTCCTATAGAATTCTGCTGTGAAGCCATCTGGGCCTGGGGCTTTGTGTGGTTTCAGGTTTTTGAGGACCGCATCTATTTCCTCTGGGGTGATAGGACTGTCCATGAATTCCTGTTCCTCATCAGTTAGGGTAGGCATGGTCAGTCCTGCTAGAAATGTTCTGATTTCCTTCTCTGGTGGGTTATGGGAGGTGTATAGGTTGGAGTAGAATTCTGCAAATTCTGAGGTTATTTCTTCGGGGGAGAATGTTATGTTGCCGTCTTTTTTGGTGATGCAGTGTATTCTTGTTTTGAGTGCTTTTTTCCTACATCTATTTGCTAGTAATCTGGAGTTTTTCCCTCCATATTCGTAGAAACGTTGTTTAGAGTATAGAATGTTGATCATTGTTTTGTTAATTTCTAGGGAGTCTAGTTCTCTCCTTTTTTGTTCTATAAGTTTGAGGAGTTTTTTAGATCCTGTTTGTTTGTAGCGTGATGAGAGGGCTGTGATGTCTTGTTCTATTTTGCTAATTTTTGAGGAGGTTTGTTTTTTAGGGAATGTTTTCTCTTTTATGCAAGCTCCTCTGGTGACCGCTTTCATTGCGTCCCATAGGAGGGGGGTTGTTGTATTGCTTACATCGTTTTCCTTGAAGTAGTTTTGGAGGGTTTTTGTGAGACTCTCTAATTTGTTTGTTTGTAGTTAGGATGGGACTGAAGGACCATGATGGGGTGGTTTGTGTTCCTTCTCCTATTTTAACGATGACTTCTACTGGGGCGTGATCTGTGATTTTAATGTTACCTATGTTTGTTGATTCTACTGAGGGGATCAGACCCTGTGTGAGTAGAATGCTGTCCAGTCTGGACACTGTATCATGGCGTCCCGATTGGAATGTATGGCTGATGCCTCCCGGGTTTTGCTCACCCCAAATGTCGTAGAGACCCCTGTTTTTTAGCATTTTTAGTAACTTGTAAGAGTTCCTAGTTGTTGGGGGTTTCCTTCGGAGGAAGGTTGCCCATGGGGTTGTGGGGTGGATATCTTTCAGGGATAAACCTTTCATATTTAGATTGAGGTCCCCTCCTAGGATTGCTTCCCCTTCAGAGAAGGAGAGGAATTTGTTTAGTGTCTTCTGGAAGAATTCTAATTGTTTCGTGTTTGGGGCATATATGGAGCCGATTGTCAGTTTGATTTTGCCATCTAATGTCCCTTTAGCGAAAATGAATCTGCCTTTTTTGTCCTTGAGGACTGTTGTGGCAGTGAAGTTCAGGTCTCTACTGAGTATTATGGCTACACCACGAGCTTTCCCTGAGCCTCGTGCGACCCACTGTTGACTGAAGCGGGGGTCGCTCAGGAGTTTTCTGCCTTTGGGTGGGTTGTGTATTTCTTGTAGGAAGGTGATGTGTGGTTTCATGGTGTTTATGTATGAGGTGATGCGTTTTCTTTTGATGGGGTTTCCCAGCCCCCTCACATTTAATGTGATTGCTTTTAGGTTAGCCATCTTGCTTATCTATTATGTGGGGCGATTCCCTGCCAACCCGCTCGGGTTGTCTTGTGTCTCTCTCTTCGTGTTGTTTAAAGAACCAGTGGGGTTGCGCTGACCTAGGGTGTGGTGGGTGGGGGGCTAGTGGGATTAGAGTGAGATTTGGGTTAAAGAGTAGGGGGTAAGTTGTAGGGAGTTTCCTATATGTAGTCATATAGGCGTGCGTTTGGGGTATTTTGGGCCATCTGGCATTTAGCCGGTTGGTCCTAGGTCTCAGCTGGTGTGGAAGGCCATGTTCAAGGACAGGCTATCCCCACTGTTGTCTGCGATAGGGGGTGATCAGCGAGACAGTGTGAAGTGACTTTGTAACGTCGCTGTCAGGTATAAGGTTCGTAAGCAATGTTGCCAATGTTATGAGCAACATTGTTGGTGTGTTGGGGTGGGGATTTGGGTGCTGGTACGCTCTGGTGCCACCATAGTGCTGGTTGGGTATCAGATTTTAGCCTGATTGTGGGTTGTGTTATTAAGGTTGGAGTTGTTTTTCCTTAGTATGGAGTATGAGGATGTTGAAGGTGTGGGTGATGGGGAATGTGGTTGAGGTCGTCTGGACTGGTGTTGGGGCAATGGTATGGGCTGGGACAGGAGAGATGAAGGGTTGCTATCCTTGCTGAAACATACAGATCACAGCCCACCTGTGAAATTTCTAGACCTTCAACCATTGAGTTGCAAATACTGTGGAATAAAAAATGTTGATGTCACTTCTGCAAACATATTAACAAAAAATATATATTTGTGAACCCAACAGAGCTGCTCCCCCCTCCCATGTGAACATTTTCTCTTTTACCGGCATGATCAAGTTCTGAATTCTTTAATGTATTTTGTATCATAGCTATACATAAATAATGTTGATAATGTTTAAAATAATGAACTGGTATTCAGGTAATTGCACTAAATATTATAGTAAAGGAGACATCAGAACGTTGGTTAATATTAAACCACAACATTGTGTGTGTGTTTGTAAGCCATTACAGGTTTATTTAAATTTGCAGGATCCTTTTATATTGTTAAAAGTACTTCATTAGCAAACTGGTAGAGCCTAATAATACTGCACTGCTTTAAACATTAGCAAACTGGTAGAGTGGAATAATATTGCACTGCTTTAAAACTCTCTCCAAATTCCTAATTGAAAAATGATGCTAATATTTAAAATGTCCTATTAACTATTACGATTCTTTGATTGCCCACTATCCTTGTTTCATTATCATGTTTGTTTATCATGATGATATTCAGCTGTATAATCTAAAAGACATATATTTTAGCCCTTGGAAAATAAAATAAGAGGCTAGTAATTTGGTACTAGAAAGTTAATTCGTGAAACCTCTGATCTTTAAACTGTCACATGACTATTGATTTTCAATATTGTAAGGCTCTGTGCCACCCTAAGCGTGTAGTTCAGCAGATTTGGAAGAGTTTTCCCCTTATCAGTTAAGTCCCTGAGTACTTGTGCATTAAGGCAACAAATATCCACGGTTAACGGTGTGTCACATGGTAACTGAGTGGACGTGCCAATTTTCTAATGAAGTTGGGTTGTTGGCAAACACACCAGTCATCATATATTGAAAGAGGTCTTCTTTTGTGTATTTCCAGCACACTTGAATGCTTCTAAAGATACCAGTTACATAATTGTCTAAGGGCCAAGCGAAGAGTGAAAATGCATCCAACCAACGCCAGCACAAAAGGGAACACAAAAAAATACTGGAATTAAAAGCAAAGTCGCACCAAGTCTGTAAACCTTAATAAGGCTGCATATTTATTTGCTGCTTGGGCTGAAGATGCTTTGCATTCTGAAGGGGAGGGGGGGTGGAACTACGATTGAAGCACCGCTATTTTAAAGCACTAAAAGAAAACATTTAAGGTAGCACTTATCTGCTGCTGATATTTACATCCGTTCTCCCCCCCCCCCACCTGCACACTTTAATAGTAATTTGGCTATATAGTGTTTTGTTTTGCAAAACGGATTCACAGAACGTAGAATAAAACTAAATAGCTGAGCTGCCATAAAACTGGATTGTGTATTTTTTTAATATTGTTTTATAAATAAAAAGCCTGATTTCCTCTTTGACACTCCCCCCCCCCCCCAGTCACCAGATAATTAAATCAGCAATGGAGCCAGCGCTGCAGTTCTCATAAATAACTTGTCACTGCAGTTCCAAAACCGTGAAATAAGGGAGCCCAACCAATTAAGTTCTTTCTTTACATAAGACCAGCCTATCACTTGCAGGATGTATCATAGAGTTGAAACCCACTCAGATCCATGCACTGTACAACGCCCCCCCCCCCCGCCCAGACGAGTAGCAGCTGAAGGCCAAACTACGCGTAATGCCTACACTTCATTTTGTTCTGTGAATTTTAGGCACCGCTTGATTGTATGAAAACATCTAAGTGGTTTACAAAAATAACAAATGTTAAAATGGTTAAACAACAGGTCTTTTAAAATATCCCAAAGGACAATTAAAATTATCAGTGAATCAAAAATAAATAAAACACAAGTAACTTCTACAGGTCCGAATAGGAGTGCCTAAACAAAAAAATGTTTTAAGAAGGCACAAAGGAGAGCATATTTTAAAAGTTGTGCGAACTTTCTTTTGAAAGGCTATGAGGCTATGGTTGGGGTGACAATCAGTATTTAAATCTGCAGTTGATACTGAACTGGGTGGGATAGCCAATGCCTCTGAAGAAAGAATCAGAATTAAAGATGACCTTAACAGCTTAGATAACTGAGCCAAAACTAACACAATGAATTTCGGTAGGGATGTATGTCAGGTTCTAAACTTAGGCAGGAAGAACAAACTGTACAAATATAAGATGGGGTGCACGTGAATTGCCAGCAGTACATGTGAAAAGGATCTAGGGATCTTAGACCACAAGCTTAACACAAGTCAACAGTGTGATGGAGCACCCTAGAAAGCTCTTCTAGGGTGCATTAACAGAAGTATAGTGTCCCGATCAAGGAAAGTAATAGCCCTGCTCTGTTCTGCCTTGTTCAGACCACACCTGGGACTTGGCAAGATTGGTAAAGAAAAAGCGTTTTCTATGCGTTGTATATGCAATATAACATTGTGACATCAGATGGCGCTGTGGAGTCCCGTCTTTCCCTGCTGGATTTCCCTGTATGAGTTTGCAACAAGTTTAACTGAATCGCTTCTTTAATGTGTCAAGATAGATCCCACCCTGGAATACTGTGTACAGTTCCGGGCGCCATAGTTTAAAAGGGGATATTGACAAGCTGGAATATGTGCAGAGGAGGGCAACCAGGATGATCAAGGGTCTGGAAACCCAGTTTTATGAGGAATGTTTGAGGGAATTGGGTATGTTTAGCCTGAAAAAGAGGAGACTGAGAGGAGATATCATAGCCATCTTCAAATATCTAAAGGGCTGTCACATGGAAGATGGAGCAAGCTTATTTCTCCTTCTCAGGAGGGTAGGACCTGAACCAATGGCATCATTTGACACTGAAACATCTATACCATACATTTAAAACATGGCTTCTCCTAAAGTATTCTAGGAACAGTTTGCCCTCGCAGAACTGCAGTTCCCAGAATTCTTTTGGAGGAAGCCATGTGCTTTAAATATATGGGGTGCGTGTGATTGCAGCACACTAGAATGTTCCTTTTAACAGCAATACTGATCTTGCTTTTTATGGTTTAGGTTCCCCTTCCTAGACCCACATTAAACACTGGTTACAGGGCTAAGTGGCTTTAGTTCCATATGAACATTTATTTTTTACAAGGAATAATAGGACAACCAGGTCTGGAGGGGTGTCCTAGTCTATTAGGACTTACATGTTAAGGACAGAATATGAAAATGTAGCCGAGAAGGAAGGGAAGTGGAAGATAAGTTCCATAGGCTACGTTGGATTGTCCAAACTGGTTTTTGAAAGACTCTTATGTGATAGTGGTTAAGATTGTTGCTGAAAACATAGGTGTGTTTTAATCAGAAGCAAAAAAACAAAACAAAACCCTGGTTTTTCTTTTAATAACTGCTTTTAAGTATTTCGTTTTCAGTGGGGGTGTTTAAAATAGGACCCTTTTCTTTAGGGAAGGCATCTTCTCTTTTTAATAAAATAAAAGTGGAGATAAATTTAAATAACAATGGAGGTGGGTGGATTTTTTTTGACGAAAATGGTCTCCCTTGGACCGGTAACTGGTTTAAAGTCAGACATGTCTCATAGTAGGTTTTTTTTTTTTTTTAACTGGCATGGTGAAATATATAATGAAATTCAACAAGGAAACTGGAAAAACAGCCAAATTGGTGCAGCAAAGTGGTTAATAGGATCATTAGCCTACTCGCTGTATTTTTTTGGACACTGTGTGCCTGTACCAGAGTACTTGAGAGCAGATTGCGGGAACAGGCTGACAGTTACTAGCTAACTCAGCAGTGCTGGGTGCAAACTGCCATCTTCCTGTGGATTTACAGCTGCCACTTCTGCTACTTCAATTAGTTCTATAGCACACAGATGTTGCTTAAATGTTGCTGCTAATGATACTGCAATAAGCGTAAGATTCATGCCATATTTTGAGGCACGTAAATTTCTCAAGTGGCACAATTAAAGTGGAAATATTAGGTGGGGAGAACTTGGCAGTCTCTACAACTTGGAAAGAGCACCCGCTATGCAATAATGGGTCAAAAATTCATTCAAGTTTTACTGCTGTTCGGAGTTTTAAAAGACTTTTTCACAGTTGAATGCAAAGTAGTAAAAACCAGAGTATTAGGAAATGAGAATGCTGTTGTGTGATTCAGACATTACTTTTCATTTCAAATTGAAATCACATGGTTTGCGTTTGCGTACTATATTCTCGAACGCCGAAGGGTCATGTTAGAAATAATGGTTTTTAAAAGTAAAAACGAAAACAAAACAAAAAAACTTGGAGAAAGTTTTCTCCTCCCCTTCTAACCCCCCACCCCCCGCCAAACAATAGTAATGAATTAATTGCTGTAGATGCAGGAGAGTTAGGAATGTTGGCCACAGTAAGGGGGGGGGGGAAGTGTCTCAAATTGCACACAGAGACAGCATCAATCATTTCTCAAGCCAGATGTAGCCTCCGAACTGTAGCCTGACAACACATCTCATGTTTGTGCAGCTACCGAGCAATTACTCTTTCCATTATATCTCCCAATGACAGATCTCCAAACCCAAGGCTCTAAAAATTAGAGTTCGGGCTTATACAGTTCTGTCGGGTCTTTAAAAAAAAAACACCTAGGAAAACTTATCATAGTGGCAGTGTTTATGAGCTTGTCACAGTGCATGTACATAATTTTCATCAAAATTTCTGTTACCTCATTTCCAGTCCTTCAGGATTAGATTTATCAGCAGCTCATTCTAGGGAAAGCCCCACATCTCCTTCCTAGTGGTTTTCCCACGTAACACCCCCCCACCCCTCCACAACTTTAGAAAATGAGAGGCTTTTAAAAAACAGCTTGCACCATTTCTTTTATCCTTCCTCTTCCCTCACCGACACCCCCATCGCTATGTCTTTTTGGCTGGTTAACTTATTTTTATTTATTTACTTGTAGCGTCAAGTAAACTAATCTGTTGTTCCTTAATTGGGATCCTTAAATATCTGCTCAGCCTACTGCTATTCAAGAAGATGCAAACAATGAATTAAACAGAAGACAGGAAGCATACACAGTAGAACTAAAAGACTGTCCCAACCATCAGTGTTTTAATTAGATGCATATGGGATAAAAAACCTGGGATACATGTGGCATCAAAACGCACACAAAATCTGGTGTTTAAAAATGTAAAACGATTAGGTGGCGAACACATGACAAACAGCAAAAGAACACGAATGTAATTAAATCTACATCAAATGGGGTTTTAAAAACCCTAATCAAAGTTCTCTTAACAATTTTTTCCCCTGTGTTGCCCCGCTTCTTCTCTGTTTTGGATTATTTAACAGCAAATCTTACAGATGTCAGTTTTGTCTTGTTCTGAAGCAAGAAGGACAATAAGTTCCAGCTGACCTCAGTACAATGAATCTTGCAAGAGCACAATATGTATTTTATACTGGCAGTGAAAAGCTTACATGTAATTGAGAGAGAGGGTGGTAGTGTGGGTGAAAACGGGAAAGGGGGAAATGTCACTGTAGCATTTTTGTTGACACTGCACTATCTGTGTGTGCATAAGGAGTCCAGCACCTGGCAAACATGTGTATAAGCTGCAGAGGGATGCTCTAAACATTGCAGGGGCAGAGAGGGCTGAGGGACAGAATCAGTGTGTTGTGTTTTGTTTTTTTATCCTTGCATTTCTGAATATGAATGTATAAGGCAGGCTATGCTCCAAAACGAAGGAAACATGAACTTAATAGGAAGTGGCACGAGGAAAACTGTGCAGCATTTGGAAAACCTACCAGCATCTGGAATCCAAAAATCCAGTTGCATTTAACAGGTTATTCTTCCCCCACCCCAATTATAGGTCATCACATTATGTGCCTTAACGCTTAATCGGTTGCCTTTGCAGTGCTAATTTTGATAGACTCCACATATTATTTAATTAATCCCACACTGTCAGTTTAACTTTAACTACCTTCATACTGTAGCTGTTTACTGTCGTTTACATTTTAAAACAGCAACTTCTCTCTCACTTTTTTGCTACTCTGTCATCGCAAGGTATTAACATGTATCAGGCTGTATGCAGTGTTGATTCAGATGTAAGTGCCATTGATTTAAATGGAGCCTATTCACGGGTGCACACGTAGCCTCAGACATGACCAGACTGAAACTATCACTGCATATGCAGTGATCCCCTTTAAAAACCTGGATATTTCAATATTCCCCATACCATTCAGGTCAGAAAAGTAATAGCCTGTAGTTCAATCACATTTATAGTTATAATAAATACGGTGGTACCTCGGGTTACAGACGCTTCAGGTTACAGACTCCACTAACCCAGAAATACTACCTCAGGTTAAGAACTTTGCTTCAGGATGAGAACAGAACGCACAGTGGCGGCAGCGGGAGGCCCCATTAGCTAAAGTGGTACCTCAGGTTAAGAACAGTTTCAGGTTAAGAACAGACCTCCAGAACGAATTAAGTTCTTAACCTGAGGTACCACTGTAATAGTCTTCTTTAAATTCAGTTTTCTTAAAATTTTAATTTATTTGAATGTGGGCTATAGATGGGTTTTGAAGGGAGAGAAATTATTCCCTGTCTTAAGGAAAAGTTTTCTTTTCCATTAAAAAAACAGCCAAATAATAATAATAAAAATTATCATCATTTTTTTTAAAAAAAATTATTTATACCCCGCCCTTCCTGGTTCAAAAACTGGGCTCAGGGCGGCTAACAACAAATTCAAAACACTTTAAAACACTTAATTATAAAGCAGCATAAAATACAGTATAAAAACATGAACCCACCTGAGTCCTTAATGTAATTTTGAGCAAAAATCAAAACTCCCTAAGTCTGGTGGTGTCTGAAACTGCAGAACTCCAGTCTCAAACACCCAGACCTTTTATACAATGTAAATATACTTATTTTCAAAAATAGTATTGCTTTGCCAGTTATGAATCTTTAAGCTAGTTATATTAAATATGATACATTATACCTATTTCTTCATGCTACAAATTTACATTTCTACAGTACTTTAACATAATCAAAGGCTATGTGCAGTTGACACAGATTGTCTCAGGACAACTTTATGCCATGTTTACTTTGTGGGAGAATGGTGGTAGAATTTTCAGGCTGTGTTTTGGACAACCAAGCTTCAAGTCTTTGCCCATTGCCCACTTGCCACCTGACGGTGAAAATTTAGAAAATGCAAGAGACTTGAAATGACTAGCTGGACCAGAATCATTTAAACAGCTTTATAAGTATTGCATAAATAAAAACCTAAATATTTCAGATGGAACCTCCAATCTGAGTGGACTGAGAGATCCTGTCTGTATATCAAATTTGCAAAAGCACTGTCCATAAAACAGTTGCCTGATTAATGTGGAAGAAGCTATTTCTTTTGCCTGCTGTTCGTACTTAAGAATCTTAAAACTAAGCAGCAAGGGCTGTTTGGGATTTGGCATTTCCTGCCCATGAAAAAAGTCGTGCATGCATCATAGAGTAATACCCCTCTAATCCTTCATGTCAAGAGGCAGAGGCCCACAGAGCAACACACATTATGGTAAACTCGACCCTCCCTTTGCACATCCCTGAACTGCCACATATTTTACTAGTGTACGGATTTTCCTGCATTGGGATTTATTTACACTGGAGAATGGTGGAGTTGGTCGTTGTGCTCTGGTAAAGAAACAGAGTAGTTTCTGCTTCAGTTCTACATGTTCTTTTGTTGACCTGTCTGATTATGGTGCAGCATAATTTCAGAATAATTATTGGTGGTGATCACCCTAATGCCTTTTCGTTAATCATATGGTTCACCTCTCTTTCCACTGCTGTGCTGGTTATTAACTGTGACTTTAAAGGCCATGTTCTGGATGTTCCTCTTAAGCAGGTAGACCTACAGATGATGCTGAACTACGGAGCCCTTCATCCCTGGCCTTTGACCATGCATGCTGATGGGAATTATTGTTCAGCAACAACTGAAGGGCCCATGTTTCCTCACACCTGTGCCAAAGCTCTTTGCACATTCTCAGTGACTGCAGGAATTAAGGGCTGTAAACCAGGGGAAAAATTGTGCTGGCCGACTTGTCCCATTATTGCCTATGGGAAGCAACAACAACACAACCGAATGCAACCCAAGCTACAGTCCCCATGGGCTTGTGGTTGGACAGGTGATCACAATTGATGTTGGAATGTAAGTATGCAGGTCTCATTTGCACTACATCTTCAGTTATGTCCTACAAGGCCTTGGCTTAGATGAGAGTTTTGAGTATGACTGGAGCTGGTTTGCCTTCTGAACTGGTGGCTTGCGTGCTAAGGCTCCCTTTGTAGTTATTTGTTTTGTGAGAAATGCCAGTATCTATATTGACACCAGGTTGTCAGTCATTTTAGTGTATTAGCATAATGTCTTTATTTGGACTTTCTGGTGACAAGCCAGGAAGCATCATCGTGCATCTTGGTTCTGTGGATTTTACTAGTAGACTATGTTTTACATACTGAGCATTAAAAACAAATACAGCTGCTAATGACCATAGATTAAGATTCAGATTTGTAAATGTGGCATCAATATGGAATGGGTTTTTTTTTAATGGAAATTCTACTCGCCTTCACCACAGCTCCTGCACCACACCAGCCCAAAGAGGAAAGAATGCCCTTTTCCCCCACATAATTTATTATTTCTGTGATTTATCAAAGCTTTCTATGCTTGGCACATAACTGGTCACTTGTGATTTATACACCAAAGAAGTAAGTAGCTCCTTGTTCGAATAAGGAAAAAATGGCTAATGCCGCAAGAGCCTCACAAAAATGGGAATATTTAAAAAGAAAAAAATTACCTAAATTGGTGCAGTAATATATGAATGGTAACTTAATACACTGAGAAATTTCAGAAAGGCTTATGTGCTGATTTGCTTGGCTCTGGTATTTAGGGGGTGGGGGGAATCAAATCTATGTAGTTACCTTAGCAACTGCCATAATATGTTTGTACTCTTGCTGATAGACAGATTAGGCAAGAAATCCCTGGTGTAACTCCATAGTCTACACTAGGGATAAACCTGGCCCACGGTCCCCTCAAGAAGCCCACACAGTACGGTAAAAAAAAGTGAACTTTCACATCTTTAAATGTTTTTTAGCTAGCTATCTTGTGTGGCTTTGAATACAACTGGGAACATGTGCACTTTTCTGAAGGAATGCCCGGCGTGCCCCCTTTGCATCCCTGGGAAAAGAAAGATGCCAACCTATGTTTAATCAGCTACATCAAAAACACAACAGGTGACGGATTGCCAGAAAAGCCCTCCCCAAAGAATAAATTTTCCGTTCACCGTTGAGATGGTGCACCAACTTCCTTCCACTTCCGACTTTGCTAGTTCATTTCGTATTTCAAATATGTTCTGTAATATATAGGCCAGCCTTTTGATCCACCCCCCCCCCTTCTTCTTCTCTTTTTCTAACTTCAGGCCTGTGTCCTCTTGTTATGTAGGAATTAATTATGATGTTATCTCATATAACTCATTAGTATCAATTAATTCTTTCCCTTTCATGATTTTATATAGCTAAATTAGATCATCTCTTAGGACCTTAAACATCAGTATTGGGTTCGTTTAGACTTCTCTTCTTCTCCTTTCCCCCTGCACCGTCTTAAGCGCAGAGCTAAAGATTCTGGAAGTACATTGTATGTAACCTGGTTAATAACACAGGTCGCTTTAGCTTTAGACATTGCACTGACTTTGGAGTCTAGCGAGAAACCTTGTTTTTAAAATTTTATTCAGATCCTCACCTTAGATGGAGATCAAATGACACGATCTATTTCCTCTAAATGTTGCAGGTGAAGGAAAATCAAATGATGTGATAAACTTTCTGCTGCAAATTGCATCTTCAGGTGCCCATGCTTATGTACATTATACAAGTGGGCCCCTGCAGCCAAATGTTGCAGTGCAGAGTCCTCCTCCTCCTTAGGGGTTTAGTCATGTATTTCATGTTTCTGTCCGCTACCACCCCAACCAGTATTCTTTTGTACATGGAGCACACATGATCAGTGCTGGGTTGTTTTTGAAGTTTGCTACAAGCCAGGTAAATAATGGGTCAACTTGACACAGCTACATGGATTGAACTAGGGCTACATTTATTGTTTACATATCTGAGCGGAGGGAGATTAACACTGCAGTAGCAGTAAGCCTAACTGAAAAACCTTGGGAGAGTCACTTAGCCCAAGGACAAGAGGCTTGAAGAGAGTCCATGGCTAAGGTGAGCAGGGAGGGTTTCCTGGCATGCCACATACACCCCCCTCCCCCAGCCACACAGCTCTGGAGGAGTAAGACCGGTCAGCCTGAAAGTCACCGTTTCCAGCAAACAGGCCACACAGCCTAGATCAGCTGGAAACACCTGTCACTTACAAACAAGCCTAATGGTCCACCTCACCTGATGGTCTCACTCCTCTTTCTTCTCCTGCACCTACATGCCAAATTTGACCAGATTGACCTATTTATTCACACTCGCCACCTAACCCCAACTTCCTACAGCTCACTACATAGAGTTGTGGGGTGAATCTGCCCACAAGACAGGCAAGAAATTGTACTTTGCTCCAGAGTGTCTGGTTGAAACATGTACTGAAGCAGAGCAAAGGAATATATATTCTTCTAACTCCACCGCCAGTGACAGCCAATGTGCGTCACATCATTCCCCTCTCTTGAGCCACAGTTTTGCACCAGCTGCAGTAATACGTTTGCGGATGGATATCCACACTGGTGCTAAGCCCTAGCTACATTGAAGTCTTGGGTTCATCCATTGAGTAAACTATGATGCAGCTTTTGCTTCCATCCCTGGAGACATTTAAAAATAGCTTCTCGGCATGAACTGGGAAATGAGTTTTCCAGACAATTAGCTGTTTCCCTTTACCCATTTTATATCTGTGTAACATTTTTGTGTTTTCTCCTTTTCCAGCCTCTTCATTCCAATATAATAAGACAGTATCACAAGTAACATTGAGAGTAAATGATACAATAACAACGATGATGAGAATTATAAAAAATAAGAATTTTTAAAAATTAAAAGCAGGATACATAGAACTAGATTTTAGTAAGAGATTGGTCAGGCCACTTATCCATCTAGCTCAGTACTGTCTACACTGACTGGCAGTGGCTGTCTGGTATTTTCAGGCAGGAGTTCCTTCCAACTCTTATCTGAAAATGCTGGGGATTGAACCTGGAAACTTTTGCATGCAAACCATGTGCTCTGGTTTCCAAAATGGATAACTCTCTCTCCCTCAGTAATCTATTCAGGACTACCTGGCTACAGTTGGTAAGAACTAAATATTAGCTGCAGCTTAGAAATGTATGCACTTTAGAGTGTGATGAATAGGAAACAGTGGAGTTGCATTCTAGGCTGCGTGTGTGTGTGTGTGTGTGTGTGTATGTATGCATGCATGCATGTGGCAGGGAGCAAGAGAGCGAAATTGGTAGTCTTGGAGAACCCATAATCTCGCATGCTATCTTACTTCACAGCTAGACTAATCAACTATCATGCATTCTAGTTAAAGCTGCTTTAAGAGAGGGAGAAGGGGGAGGTACAGGCGACTCCCCACTTACATGGGGGTTACATTCTGGGCCCCTGCATGCATAAATGAAATTGCATAAAGTGGGGAGCACCCTCTCTGTCGCTCTCTCTTCAGTCCACAACAAAAAATACTGTGTCCCAAAATAGCCACAATTAGAATTGAAGTTCTGGGGCCAGAAGGAGGCTGGAGGACGTGCAGGAAAGCGGCTGCTTCTGCTGCGCTATTCAGCACATCAGCTGTTAGGCGGGGAGGTTGAGCAGCGTAAACAAGGCCCTGCTGCACCTCCGGTCTTTTCGGGGCTTCCCCCCTCTACACTGACATCTTCGGGCTTCAGGGCAGGTTTCCACATGGGCCTTGGGGACTCTCCAGCTCTCTCCAGCCATTTCCAGGCTCAAAATGAGCTATTTATTTATTTCCTGGCGCCACGTGTATACACAAGTAGAACGCGCAAACCTGTATATGGTTTGATTGCAAATAGAATCACAGTAGTATAAGATGATCTATTTATGAATCAAGTCAGGGATGCATATCTATGATAGTTAACAAAAGAAACACAATTCTATTGGGGAAGAGTTTTAAAAGGCATTTGAGAGACTAGAGAGAGTACAGGGCCCTGAAAATTAGGAGGAGAATTATGGAAAGGTGAATTAGGAGGGCTGTTTCAGCATTATGTTTGAAAACCAAAGGGTGCCTTCTGCTGCTGTAGTCTCTGAAGAGCAGTGATTAATTCCCCTTTTATATTTCCCAGAGGGAGACTTGGTCAATGATCATATTGATCCCCTATTTGTTTGATCTTCTTCTCACTTGGCAGATCAAGCAATTGAAATAGTTAGGCAGTGTAACAACAAAGGCCTATCTCTCTGCCAAAATGGACATAGAGTAGCAATTCAAAATAAAGAAATATTTCAGGGGGGTGGTAACAGGAGATTATCGTAAACCACTTTCAGTCATCCAGTGAAAGTTTTAAAAAGCAAAGTGTGTAGTAGTGATATTACAATTGAAAATGCAGTTGAAACTTAAATTTAGTAGTAAAAGATTTTGCATGCCTTACAATATAAGGAAAATACTGTGGCCCTTGGTTACAAAATGTAGTCATAGATTTAATACTTCTTTTATATATAATGCTTTTATAATGCTTACAGTGTTATCTCAAAGTCCTGCCTTGTTAAGATAACCTCTTAATGTGGTTTCCAACTGCAAGTGAGATGGTATGCCGCCATCCCATTCCACTTTTTAAAATATATTGGAGAATTTTAAATGTCAGGCCTGTGATTTTTTAAATTATTATTATTTCAACCCATTGACTTCAGTAGGTTTTACTTTCAAGTCACTTGCAGCCTGATTATCCAATCCTTTGCTAATGGAGCAAGTAAGTAAGTAAGTATGGATCTTGGCTCTTCTGCTAGGATACTACTGGCATTTGTGCATGCAGCTGTGACTTCTCCTTGCACAGGAGCTGCCCTAAGTGCAAGTTACTCACCAGTCTCCTTGCATAGTATTTTGGGACCCTTTCAGGTGCATTAAAACTATGGTGTGATCAGTAAGTATGGAATAGGCTTAAATTGACATACAGGGAGCGTAGAGGGCTCCTGTTTGGGGTTCCAGCTAACCATTCCCTCCAAGTAGGAGGGAAAAAATATTTTATGACTGCTAAGCATGTTCAGTCCTAATTAAGTTGTCTTTTTTTCTTGGGGTGGGGGAGGATTTCTGCAAGGCAAAAAGTCCACCTGAGCATCCTCATACCTACCTCTAAGTAGCTCCAGTTTTGCTTCAGTTGTATCATTGGTCACATCTTAGTTCATTATTAGCAGAAACGATAGTTTTACCCCAGTTACCAAGGATAAAGCATCCATTAGCTAGTACATCCTTCCGTTTTGTGTGATACCTAGGAACAGGGTGACAGCCTTCTTTCACTTCTAATACGTAGTTCCTTCTCCTGCTGTGATTTTGCTTGGTGTTATAGTGCAGCAGTGGGAAATGTGTGGCCCCCCAAAGGTGGATGGGCTTATGTTGGCTTAAGTTGATGGGGAGTTCTAGTCCAACAACATTTGGCGGGCCACAAGTTTTCCACCCCATCACAGAATGACAGTGGTGGCTTAAAGACTGACACATTTTTATTGTTTTAGTGTGCTAGTGACCACTTCTTTAGATGCATTTGATAAAGTGGACTGTGATCCCAAAGACTAGTTGTGCATTGATGTGCTGCTGGCAGTAAATGGGCAGAGAATCACTCTAATCAAATCTGAACCTTCAGTCTCCTGCTTGCTTACAAATTGTGTGGGTTTTAGCTAGCTAAGTAATAAAACATATAGTATACCCTGTATATCTATCTATCCTTCTGCTGTCTCTGTCACTCATTAATTCCAGTCTGGCTTTTGCTTCTCTAGGAAGCTTCCTTCTAGACCCTTTATGGCATGAGCTCTTCTCAATCACGTTGCCTCTAGGAGGAGCCACACATGTCAGGTCCATCCTTGAAATGAAGATGAAAAGCATGGCTGTGTTATGATATCTAGACAGACCCGCCATGTCTTTACCTGCCCCTACACCTTAGCCAAAACACCCAGGCCAAACAGGGAGGTCTTTGTGTTTCAATGGGCCCTTGTGCTACCCTGAGCTGCCTTTCTCTTTGCTTGTAGTCTTCTGCAAGCAATTGTGCTTGTTGGAAACCAAAAGCTGGGCTTGATGAACTTGACCTGATCCAGGCAGGCCACAGCTGTAAGACCAGTTTCCCCAGAAATAATGGAATGCTTCATCTGCATGCTTCATCAGCACCACTCACATACAATATTTGTGTTCCAAACAACTCTGTTTGGAAACATAATAGGGCATACCATGATCAGGTCAATCAAAACGCCGTAAAATAGTTTGTAAGCTTTCATGTTTTCCAGAAGTCTTCAACAGGCTAGTCACAATATGGAGTGTGGGAGGAGATAGTAAGCCTGCCAGTGAGGCTCTCTAGGTGCTATTTTGGTTTCAGGCTGCACTTAACAGATGCTGTAGGAAACAGTGGTTGCTCTCCCATATTTGAGAAACCCAGGATTGTCTCCGTCCTTGATAAAGCTGGGTCTAGTAAAGGTATTGTTCTAATACGGATTCTGGATTTTTTTAAATGGACCATTGGGGCAACCTTTTTTCCCCCTAAGCACTTTACCAAATTGCCATTTATCTCTTTAGAGGTAAGTTGAATTAATTCATGCCCAAATGTATGAGTTAGGTTCTGTTTTACTAGGCAGTGTTAAGTTTGGTCGCTTTCTTTTTCATACGGTCATTTAGAAAACAAGCCACCCTCAGTCACCCTTACTTCCCCCAGACTTGCCTACCACATATAACAGAAGGTGGATGAGGCATTTCTGAACGAGATAATGATGCACCGGACAGCTGCAGCAGTTGTGGAGCTCTTTGCCACTGTGAGCTGCTCTGCTAGCTCAGAACTTATGGAAAATATATATGGCATCGAGGGCCCTGTAGACCTGTAAAAAGAGAAAATGCCAAAGAGAAGGATTGGATTTCCCCATTGGAGAACTACATTTTCCATGATGTGTTGTGGCTTCTTCCTCTTTCCCCCATGAACCAGGAAGATGAAATGCATCAAGAAATCATTGTTCATTATGAGAGATGCAGTTCAGAAGATGTGGTTGAAGATCATCCCATTCTCCTGCCTGAGGTTTCTTCCTAGGCAATGACATTTCCCATGCAGCTCCCATTAAGGTTGCACAGCAACAGCTGCTCTCTATACCAGGGTATTATTTCTACTGGCTACATATTCTTCCCTTGGGAAATCAGGGTTTCCAGGCCTAAATGTTCAGAACTCATGAGTCAATTCCTAACCCCACCCGTGCCACCCCTCAAAAAACCATGAGATTAAAATAAGTTAAATATTTAGGGATCCATTTTGTTGGCTTTAGTGAAAACTTTCTGAAACCTTCAATGGAGCTATGTGTTTCCACGTTCACACTAGTAGTAAACTCTTAAAATATATAAAATAAAATCTAGTATTGATGTGACTTGTGTGATAAAGTTGGCATCTCTGGCAAAAATCTAATGGGACATTTTTTTTATTACTAATTGAGCCAAAAAGGCTTGACAATTTTCATTCTCTTTTCAATGGCACGCATGTGAATCTATAAGGCTACTTTAGGCTAAGTCAAGCAGCCTGGATCAATTTTATGTAGCTCTGCATTGTATTTTCCAGCCCTGCCAGCTAAGATCTTTTAGCTGAAGGTAATGAGGACTGAACTTCGAACCTTCTGCTTGCAATAGTGTGTGCTGTGCCACTACGCCCATATGATTTATTCATATATTTATTTATTAAATTTATCCATTTATATCCCAACCTTCCTCCCAAAGGAGCCTGGGGCTAGCCTATAGCTCCATACTGGAAGAGAAGGCATTCATTCATTCATTTAAATTATGATTATTCATTTCATTTCTATACTGCTTTGTAGTTTTAAGGGGGGGAAATCTCAAAGCGGTTCAAAACACATTAAAACATCAAATTAAACAATCCAGTATAAAGCAGTACTGAAGAAAGTCAAATTCAAACCCATCATACATGGAGTCTGCCTAGGCAATTCCTATTCAGGCTCTCACCAGACCCAGGATGATGTTCTGAAAGGGCAACAGGGTTTAGTGAGCAGGAAGAGCAAGCGACGGGGGGCAGTTCAGACTCCAAGGCTGAAGTGGAAAGGGGGGGTCAAGTGGCTGCTGAAGAATCTGGGGAGTCTCCCCCTCCTGCTGCAACAAGGTCTTCCCCTCCTGCCCAGTCTCCCAAGAGCATGCAGAATATTGAAGAGAGCAGAACCAGATGCAAGAGATGTGCAGATGCGGTTTGAGACTGGCTGCTGTATGAATCTGTTTAGTCATATATGGTATGAACCTGTATCATTGTGGTGGCTTTACTACACAATCCATCTTGCTCCACCCATCTGATATAACCCAACTGTGTAGGAAAAGGTGTGCCCCTTTTTGCATTGCTAGCATTCTACTCCCACAATGTGCCAGTATATCTGATGTGAGGTAGTAGTAGCCTCTGCTGGGTTAGGTGCCCACACAGCATATAAAGGCTTTTAGGCAGAAACCTGAATACTTAAGAGAGGAAGGGTGGGGTATAAATTTAATAAATGAATATGTAAACAAATTGAAGGAGAAAATTCTTTGTTTTTCTGTAACTTATTAACCTAGTGTCTTCTCCTTGCTTTTAGGGCTGCATGCCCTTGCAGAAGGCCACCACCGCCCCTTCGGGTCATTTTTATATCCATGTGTGTTAAATATTAAGCTATTTTCATTATCAGCTCACAGTGCTTTTTGATTTTAATGAAAAATCCATAATCTTTGTCTCCTCTATGAAGTAGAGTTCCAGCTATTTCTTTGGCTACTTTAATGAAGAGCTACAAATCATGATGAGAAACAGGAGTTTTTTCTTCTTCCTATCTGCTTTCCTATCTATCGTGCTACCTCTCTTACCTTAAAAAAAGAAGGATATTCTTTATATGTGAACAATGGAATGGCTGATCTAAAAGACTTCCTCATGTACCGGGGGGGGGGGGGGGAGAGATATTTTGGGGGAGAGAAGAAAACCAACCACCAATAGATCATTGGGCCCAGGCAACATTAAGCCACGTGATTCTTCTTTCAATAATTGCCCTCCAAATGTTGCTGCACTGCAATTCCCATCAATCCCAGGGACTTGTTATGCATTGGAGAACTCCTGGCTTGACAGCAGTATATGTGATATAAGGGTCTTGGTAAACCACAAGCTTAACATGAGTCCACAGTAAGATGCAGCAGTCCAAGAAAAGCTAATGCAATGCTAGGCTGCATTGAAAGAAGTAAAGTACTGTATCCTGATCACAGGACAAAGTACCAGTACCATTCTATACTGCCTTGGTCAGACCCCACCTGGAATACTGTGTCCAGTTCTGGGTACCACAGTTTAAGAAGGATATTGACAAGCAGTGGAGGTTGACCAAGATGATAAAGGGTTTGGAAACCAAGCCTTATCAGGAATGGTTGAGGGAGTTGGGTATGTTTAGCCTGAGAGAGGTGGACTTGATGTGATTTATATATCGCCCTTCATCAAAAGATCTCAGGGCAGCTCACAATAATATAATATAGGAAAATAGGAAATTCCCAGTGGTCACTGTTACACATCCTGTGCATTCCCCCAACATGAGGGTAGATCAGACTACCCTGATATCTTCAAATATTTGAAGGGCTGTCATTTGGAAGATGGAGCAAGCTTGTTCTTTTGCTTCAGGGTGTAGGAGCTGAGCACAACAGCACTCCCTCCTTCTGCAGTTTCCAGCAACTGATACAGTGGTACCTTGAGTTACAAATGCTTCAGGTTACAAACTCCACTAACCTGGAAGAGTTACCTCGAGTTGAGAACTGTGCCCTATGATGAGAACGGAAATCGTGTGCTGGCGGCGCAGCAGCAGCAGCAAGACGCTCCATTAGTGAAAGCACGCCTTTAGTTAAGAACAGTTTCTGGTTAAGAACGGACCTCCGGAACGAATTAAGTTCGTAACTAGAGGCACCACTGTATTCATATCCATCAGGGCCAGTAGCCTTATACTCCATGAATTCGCCTAATCCTCTATTAAAGCCATCCAATCTTGAAGGCAGCACATTGGCTACACCTGCAATAGGCACGTAGCCCTTCTCTTATACCATACAAATGTTCTGAATACTGACCCCCATTTCCCCATCTTGTTTACTAGCAACAAGAGGGAGAGACTCTGCTTTTAGGGACTTTAAGTGAGAGGAGAGGACTGCTTCTGTGCCTTTCTCAGCTAGTGTGCAAACAATGCTATCGTCTTTTTTGTTATTATTTCTGCCTTTTGATGGTGGATGAAGAGAGGCAGGGGTCCATTTGGTGCTTCAGCCACTGCTGGGATATAGGGGGAATAAAACTGTGACAAGAGTCTCTAATCTTCCTGCATCCGTTTTGCTTTTAGAATGGATAGAAGCTGCTACCCATTTTTAAAAGGAAAGATCAACAAGTTCCAGCGCCATCCACTCGCATCAGGGCACCTGTGCTTTCGACTTCCCTCCACTTCCAATTTGGCAAAATGAGGATGCACATGGCTTGCTTTCATCTATCTCTCATTGCCCGTATGCCACATGAATGCATTCCTGACTCTACTCTCTACCATCTTCATGGGTGGCCCTGGCATTCAACCTGTAGTATAATGAAGGATATGCCTGCACAAATTCTTCCAGTTTTATTGCAGCCGTGCAAAGCTTGAAAGCTAGTTAGCATCATTATGGTGCACTCAAACCAAGGGTAGAATTTAATTAAATACTGGCATTCTTTTTCAAAGCTGCAGTACTTCTTCCCATTGAAATGTTCTAGTAGTAGTAAACAGTAGCAATGTGGCAGAAGTAAGGTACAAACAATAAAATAGGGATTGTTCCTGGCCAGACAAATATCAGCAACTATAAAAGTATCAGAGTATTAAAATAATCAAAGAATCAAAATTCTGAACAGTAAACTCCCACAATTAGCAGTTAGGAAATATCCGGATAAAAATAAATGCTTTTACTAAATGTTTGTAATAACCTTGACAACTCTGCTTCCTATTGACTTTTAAGGTAAAAATTCAACATGTGCCTTTACATCTAACATTCACATTAAGGAAATTGAATAGTTCCAGCCAGAAGGAGCTTCAGCAAAAGGAAAGGGTGAATTCCTCAGAAGCTGCAATTTGCATTGGTGCTAGTAAGTGATGCCCCCCCAAACCCCCAAATAGCATCAGGGACTGCAGCAGATGAGGAAATAATTTAACCCCTCTTCTTCCTGCCCCTACTGTGATCTTGATCATTGGCTACCTCCCCCCGCAGGGGCTGCTGTTTGCATTTTCAAATGGCACATGCATGTTAAGTGAGTGCCGGTGTGTTGTTAGTCTTGGACTAGAACCTGGGAGACCAGGGTACAAATCCCTACCAGGTGACCTTAGGCTTGTCAACTTCTCTGAACCTAACCCAGCTTTGGTGTGAGAAAAATATAGGAAGAGGTAGTATACCATGTATGAGGCTCCAATACTTTGGCCACCTCACGAGAAGAGAAGACTCCCTGGGAAAGACCCTGATAATGGGAAAGATGGAGGGCACAAGGAGAAGGGGACGACAGAGGACGAGATGGTTGGATAGTGTTCTTGAAGCTACCAGCATGAGTTTGACCAAACTGTGGGAGGCAGTGGAAGACAGGAGTGCCTTGCGTGCTCTGGTCCATGGGGTCACGAAGAGTCGGACACGACTAAACGACTAAACAACAACAAGAAGTATACCATGTATGGCACCTTGAGCTCCTTTAAGGAAAGGTGGCATATAAATGTAATAATAAATAAGCACAAAGGTGCATTTAACCTCATACTTAGTTTGATCTTACTGGGATCCACCCTGGGTCTTGGGATCCGTGTGATGCAGTTGCCAAGATGCCAGAACATTTTTGGTAGGGACTGGATGGAATCAGAAGGAACTTGAAGAAAGCTAGACTTTCTTGGGTGTGTTGTTATTATTTGGTGGTGTGGTTGTTATTTCAAATGTGGTAACCACTATACAGTTTTGCATTCTTGCTTTTTTTCAAAATTATATGTATTTATTTGATGTTGTCACGGTATGTGAGCTCAGTGGGCAAGAGAAATCTTAGGTATGCTGTGGCTCAGGTAGTGATGTGAGGGGAGAAAATTCTCGAGAATTAGAATATTCTCTGCTAGAAAATTCTCTGGAGAATATTCTCCACAAACTGTAAATTCTAATGTAAGAACCAGCTTTACAACCCACATTAAAAAAAATATAGTAAATAATAAGTCAAGCTTTGATATTGCCAGTGTAAGTAATGAATAGTGATTTTTTTTGATCCAGTAACATTCCTGGGCATTGTGTCATTCAGTTCTGAAATGTGAGCTACAGAAAACATTTAAAAAAGAATTTTAGTTTTAAAAATGCTATTCATTTAATTTGATGGAACATTTGAATTTGTATGTATTTCAACTATATGTAATAGCCTTTTTATCTATTTTGGTGTGACCTTATTCTTAGCAATTCTATAACCTTAGCCCTACAGTGTGATTTCCGCCCCAGGAAATAACTTTAATCCTTTGTACACTTAAAGTACCTAGGCCTATACAATTATGTGTAACAGTATGTGAGGTGGCCTTGATTTAAAACAGTTGACGTTTCTATATTTTTACTTCGTTTTCGGTTGCCATCTGAACAAGTTTACCCATGAATAAACATGTATATTAACTAATTATATCATTTTCAATGCATTAAAATTATATCATTTTCAATGCATTAAAATGAATATTCTCCTATTTTAAATGAAAATTCTCTGATATTCTCGAAAATATTCTCCAAAGGACTATTCTTGAGAATTTAACATCACTAAGCTCAGGTTTTCTTTGAAAAGAGAAGTACCATGATGAGAAATGGAGTTCCTAATAAGAATGACAACAGATGTACCCAGTAGACGCCTTTGTACTTTGATTATTTGACCTTTTGACCTTGGAATGACTTTAAGTGAGCACTGGCTACATAGCATGTTACATGTAGCTTTTGAAAACCCTGCTTAGGAGCCATGGCTTGATGGGCAACTGATAAATATTTAATCACCACATTAAAAATATGGAACATAATAACCATTAAAGTTTAGCAATAAAAAACAACAACAACGCTTCTCTCTCGATCTGAATAGGTGCATGGCAGTATTTTTATTAGGGTAAAAGAAAAGTTTAGACAGGGAAAGTAAAAGTGTGAAATCTTAACCTGGATGAAACGTGCTTGCCAACGTTGAAAGGTGTTTCCTATTTTTCCTATCTTATCATCTGAAGTTTGAATTTCGTCTCGAGAATTTGCAATGTAAACAAAACAAATTGTTTCCTTATATCGTGCACCATTTCGAAATAGAGCAGAAAAGTTCAGCCCAGATAAAAAGCTTGATTCCTAATATTCCCTTTATTCCCACCCCCACCCCAATTTAAGTGGCGACCTTTCATTTATAAATTACTTGGGACTTGCCCTTGCTTTGGCAGCTGCTGCAAACTGGTATGAACATTACATAATGTTAAATATTGATTCTTGTTAGATAAAGCTGTTACAGGGATATCACCCTTTCATATCAAACGTGCACAGAAAATTACCTTAGTCTGATATTTTCTTAGAAATTTGACAGCTGATTTCATGGCGTGCTCATATCGATATATATTGATTAGTTAAATAAGATGAGTTCTGTTATAAAAAATGCATATAATTTAAGGAACAGTATTTTATGATAAGGTGAGCATGGCAGCATTTTTAAAATAAGAAATTCTGTGAGTAAAGCTATTGCGAAGCAAATTACTCCTGATTCACACCTACTACTATAATATGTGCTAAATTGCATATAGAATTTGGACAGATGCAGAAAGCTGACACTAGAGATCATACTGTCCTGAATCACTATGTCACGGGGTGAAATAACCTTCAAGAAAAGTACTAACCTTCTCATCAGTGACTAGGTTATGTTTATTTTCTTATCCCAAGAATTTATTAGTACTGCAAAGAAGGCAGTGTTAGAATTGCAGTGTTTATTAAAAGGTGAGACAGGCTAACTATATATGTATTGAGCCGTCATCCTGGGAACATCTTCTTCACGTGCACCTGAAGCAGCACTGAAATACAGCGTTGCAATCAATAGGGCTTGGGAAGCGTTGCTTGCTGCAACGCACAGTCTTAGAGGACATAAGTGGGAAGAGAGAACTGTCTGGGCCCATACAAAATTACATGTAGCAGTTGTTATAAACAGTGATACCTCGATTCTCGAACGTAATCCGTTCCAGAAGACTGTTCAACTTCCGAAACGTTCAAAAACCAAGACACAAAGGGCTGGCTGCAAGTTCAATTGGAAAAATTGAAAAACACGCAGCGGAAGCCGTTTGAGTTCCGAGTTGCATTCGAAAACGGAAGCAATTACTTCCGGGTTTTCAGTGTTCGAAAACTGAAACGTTCAGCTTCTGAGACACTCATAAACTGAGGTACCAGAGTGAGTGTGTGTGTGTGTGTGTGTGTGTGTGTGTGTGTGCGCATGTACATACGTACACACACACACACACTATATATATATATGTTTGAGAGAGAAAAAGTAAATGCAGTTTGTTGAACTTCATACTTGTGCCTCTGTTATCTGACACTTCAAGCCTCCAGTAGTCACTGTACCCCAGTTCTGACATTTGTGAATTCTCAGAACACTGGATTTTTATCCATGCAAAAAATCCCTTGCTCCCTACTTTATGTAACATCTTGCTTGATAAAAAGTTCTGGAGAAATCAAACATTTGTGACCATTATGTGCCATTTTGGTTGGTCCCAATAAAAGTATTTCCCAATTGTGGATTTTGGAGTTTCCTCGTGATTTATAATTTCAGAAGCCACAGAAGGATACAATTTCCCTTGTCAGCCTTTAATCATCAGTCAAGACTACAAGTGCAGTATCTATACAGCATCCAAGTCAACATTGGAATTGGCAGGAATCCAGAAAGTCAACAGCAGCAACCTTTCTGGGAAAGTTTGGAAATTGGCTGTAACTGGCTGCGGAATCAGTGTTCTAAACAGGAGCTGAAACAGGTTGTCTATTCTCTTTTAGGAATCCAGTACACACCCCAGCCAGGAAAGCACCAAAGGTCTTCAGTTTGGCAATAATGGACATTGGTCCACCACACAAGTGCTGGCTCTCATGCTTGTAAATACAGTGTCAGAATCAGTACATGATAGCAAATGGCAGCTGATCAATAAAGAGAAAACCCAACATGGGAGTTCTGGAATTATCCTCTTGGCACACACAGGATTCCACAGTGACTACACCAGAGTAGACTGATTTTTCTCTGAATTCTTGAGCTTCTATTGTTGGAATCCCCCCCCCCCCAATTTAAAATTTCAGAGGTACACAATGTTATACATCTGTGTATTTCACAGCCAAGACAGAGATTTGGCTGATTGCCTTTTTAGATTTTTGCCAATGGAATGTACAGGCAGTGAAGACTATATGACTAGAAGCCTTCAGCTGTGGAATTGCTGGGTTAGTTCCAAGTACGTGCAAATCGACTTCCACCAGCTTTTTGGCCCTTCTGGACTCCATTGCTACAGGGACAGTAGAAACCCATAACTGACAGAATTCCTGTTGTTCTCAGATGACCACAGTCCTGTTGTTGTTGTCCTCTGGGTGTTTTAGAATACAACTCTTTCTGACCCAGCCAACAACCAGAGATTATGGGAGTAAAAAACATCTGAAGGATCTCAAATTAGGGGAAGAAGGCTAGTCTAAATAGTAGGTCTAGTTTGGCTCTTTGACCCACAGCTCTCCAGTCCTGTCTTGCCTGACCATTTCCAGTGGCGGACCTTGTGATCTCAAATTTCAGCAGTGCCCTGTGTGATGACAAAATTTGGTGCCCCTCTGCCTCTTGTGCTCCATACTAAATAATAATTGTGGCATCCCCGAAGCTCTGCACCAAGTGCTACCAAACCAGTTGTGCATCCCAAAATCTGCCTCTGAATTGTGTACAGCACCTCCAGTACTTAGTTCACATATGAGTTCCCACCACCACCACCCTGGTTTTTACTTGGCTTTTTCTTCATCAACCTCCTTTCCTTTTACCAACTTTCCCATTTAACGCCTGAATCCCTACCGTACAGCAGTGAGCCACACCTTAAGCACCCTGGGATATTCTTGGAGCCCTCCCCACTGTCTTAGTTCCCTCTCTTCCAGTGCAGGCCCCACACCACCCTAGACTAGAAGACTGACACTAGCTCAGCCAGTCTTTTTTGTAGGCATCACCCACTACAGCTGCAGAGGGGTAGAGAGAGGGTGATGTTTCTTAAGTAAAGTTTTTCCAGCTAGATGGAAAGGTTTCTGATGTTGGTTGTTGATTTTGTGCTGCTTTTAAACCTATACTCAGTTGTTCTTGTAATGTTTTTAGCAGCTTTTAAAGATATGTCCCTAAATCACCTTAGGTCCTGGGGTCAGCAAACTTTTTCAGCAGGGGGCCGCTCCACTGTCCCTCAGACCTTGTGGGGGGCCAGACTATATGGGGGGGGGGTGAACGAATTCCTATGCCCCACAACTAACCCAGAGATGTATTTTAAATTAAAGCACCCATTCTACTCAAGTAAAAACACCAGGCAGGCCCCACAAATAACCCAGAGATGCATTTTAAATAAAAGGACACATTCCTGGACGATCCGTGGGCTGGATTTAGAAGGCAGTTTGGCCTTAGTTTGCCTACCCATGCCTTAGGACATAGATGTGGATGGTGATTCAAAAAATTAATAATAGCAACAAAAATAGTAACAATAGATGGTGTTTTGCATGCGTTTTAGGACACAGATCACTGCGATCACTGCAACAGAGATTGTGTGACCCTTCTTAAGTAATGTATTGCATGTGTTTACAGACATAGATCTTTATCTGAGTGCATGATAAAGTAGCATTGGAAGTGTCCCTCAGAAGACTGCCAATATTAATTGTGCTAGGGACTCAGCTGCTGTCAAGTTGTGGTTTAGAGTTCAAACAGGATTCTTAAAGCATCTCAGCTAGAAAAGGCCAGATGTCTTTATTAAAATTAGGCTTCTTTGCAAAAAGTAACATAGTGTCTTTGCTGAGTCATACCAATTGAGGTTAATTAGACTGTAAGCAATTACGGGTTTGTAAGCTTTGCCAGTTATCAGAAGATAGATAGTTCCCTTTCTTCTTTTACATCTTTATGTAGTATTATAAAGAAGCATCTCCAGGATATTGTCTTTTAAACTGCAGCTCCCTATCTGTGCTTTCAGGATGTCAAACTAGTTTCTCTTCTCTGGGCAAAATGGATGAGAAGAATGGTAAAGTCTAAATTAGGAAGGGTCCAGATCTTGAAAGGTGGGAGGAGGAGGGTATCTGTATTAGGTAGAGGGTCCACAGCTTTATTTCAGCTGACTTCAGCCAGTAAATATTAGTTTATAGCTGAAAACTAAAAGCCGTGTGAGTAATTTCCACATGAAAAACAATGTTTATTCCTTTTTATGCTTTGATAAAGATGTGGACTTTTTGAAAGGTTCCCATACACCTGAGAACTTGCAGCCTTTTAACAGTCTCCCATTCGTATTAACTATACATGACATATGCTACAGCCCACAAAAACTCCAGGTTGGCAGAAACAAAAAAATAGTTGTCAAAGAGAATTTGATATTGTGTTTTACAGCGAGGAGGAAGAAAAAGAGCAGAAGCGTAGACTAGGAATGTTTACGCTCGTAATTCTGTTAATATTTGACACAATTGAGGTTCCATTTTAAATGCTCTGTTAGCAAAATGGCATCGACACGATGGGAAGCTTCATGTTGGTTTTAAATACTTTTGGGTCCCTTTTCAAATTGGTATGCCAGATCTCAGGTCTTCCCACTAGCAGTGCTTATAGCTTCCAGGGAAATGTGGCCGGACCCTGGCATGTTAGTTCATATTTCCACAAAGGAATTTAAACATGAAGACAGCCATCTGCAACTTCCATAGCATGGACTGAATTTTTGGCTGTAGGAGCCGTGCTAGTAATAGAATGCTTGAATCAAAATTAACCTATATATTCCAAACCCTCCCAATCTGGATTCCCCCAACCCAACTCTGCAAATGGCAGAAAAAAATACACCAGTTTATTTTCTCACGCTAAAAACCAAGAATAAACCCCAAGTACCTAAACCTCCCCTCCTCAGGAGGAGGGTGGGGAATCCCCAACATAGAACTACTGCATCACCAACCAAGTCCGCCACATAATCCCATACATTCTAGAAGATGAGACAAAACAGTGGGTATACCTGGAGGGAGATCACTCTCACCACCAAGGAAATACAACAGGTGAATAGTAAGAGAGTCCATACATGTGATGCTGAAACAAAACCCCACACATACACTAAGTAGAAGAAGAGAAGCATTACCACCCCACCCCACTCACCATTCCCCCTCTTTTCTTCCCAACCTAATACTGCACGCAACACTAATGTCTCACAACAAACAGAACTGATTTGTAGAAAACACAACTTGAAAAAAGACAATGCACGTATTTTTGTAAACTAAGAAATCTTTAATAAAAATATATTGATATCACAAAAAAAGAGCAGCCCCATATAGAGCACCTTACAGTAATCCAGTCTGGAAGTTACCAGAGGATGGAGTCCCATGGCCAAGTCATCTCTGTCCAACACAGAAAAGGCCCTCCTAGCCACTAATGCCACCTGAGGCTTTCCATGCAGACTTTTAAAGGGGGGAAATGCAAACTATTCAGATCACACTTCCCAAGATTTGTTGGGAAGATCAGCGAGGGAGACAACCTCCTGCTCCTTACAGATTTTATGTCATGAGGGTCCTTAACTCTTCCTCCCTCACTTTTTCTGATTTTTGGAATTTATAACTGGCAATGTGAAACAACGGCATCTTTGTGTATAACAAAACACTCGCCCCAGAACATATCTTGCTGTAGATCTACTCATTTTGCTCATTAACAAATTGGCTTCAAAGTTACTGTCCTTGTGAGTTTTAGTAAACCTTAATTCATCCTGGTGTTTTGAATTCCTCATATTAGTTAATTCTATATTTGATTTATTGCCCAGTAGTTTACAATGTTTAATGTTTTGCTCCTGTTAATTAAGCTGCAACTCCTTTTTGATCACTTACTTATTAGTCCTTTGAGATAAGATTATTTTTTTGTGTATCTCATTGATATTTTAGAAATTGCTTTATTTCAGTATAAATTGATAGCTCCTCATTAGTGACTTGTATTGTTTTCTGGTTTTCCTTTTCATTTTATATTCTGTATGCTCACTTTCTGAACTGTCTGTGTTTTGTTTCATGGACTTTTCATAACAAGCTAGAAAACCTGCTGCAAGAGATTGCACAATACCCTGACATTATTTTCTTTATTTTGAAATGTCTCCTCATTTTCTGGGAACTTCTTAACAAGCTAGAAGGTCTATGTCCACACGAGAGAGAGAAATTAGCATTCTGAATTTAATGGCACAACAATTTATGATCGGCTACTACGTCTCTAAGTCAGAGGTAAGCAACATGAGGTCCTCTAGGTGTGGTCTAAAATTCCAGTCACTCTTGACCATAGACCATACTGACTGGGTATGATGGAAATCCAAAACATAGGGAAGGAACCAGGTGTTGGCTACATCTGCTCTAAGTAGTTATCTGGTAATTGGGTCTTGATCCTAGATATGCTAGAGTTATAGCTCAGATACAATGATGAGCTATTACGTCTGTAAGCCAGGGGTAAGCAACATGAGGTCCTCCAGAGTTACAGCTCAGATCCAAGCACACCATTAAGAGGCATAGACACACGTTGAAACCAACTGGCAATAAGCAGGTGCTGCAGAACACTCCCTCTTTAAAGGCCAGTGGTAATTCTTACTCTGGCTCCTTCAGGTATAAATCAGAATCCCTGCTAGCAAGGCCTCCCAAACTCAATCCTCTGCCTTGTCTGCAATTGTTGTTAGAAACAGAAACACTTGTGCGTTCTTAGCTGAGAGTGAAACCGATCCCAGTGTACTATTTGCATATCTCAATATCAAGAGTTGTGCCTCACACAACACAGAAACAAGGAATGGAGGGGTTTTTTGTGGCTGCCCTTTCCTGTTTTCCAAATTTCTCATAAACATACATATTGTCATCTAGATACTTGTATATACTCATTTTGTTTTGCGGTGGCTTCTTCTAAATCGTCGCTACATGTTTTTTATGAATGCACATTTTAAAAAAATTAAAATCATTTAGGGCTAGCTCACATGTTTCCATGTGATGTCCCTCAAGAGAGTATCTTGTTTGAAGACAAACAGCTATCATGTACAGTGGTACCTCGGGTTACAGATGCTTCAGGTTACAGACTCTGCTAACCCAGAAATAGTACCTCGGGTTAAGAACTTTGCTTCAGGATGAGAACAGAAATCATGTGGCGGCAGCGGGAGGCCCCATTAGCTAAAGTGATACCTCAGGTTAAGAACAGTCTCAGGTTAAGAACGGACCTCCGGAACGAATTAAGTTCTTAACCCAAGGTACCACTGTACCAGCAATATGGTTCCTGAAACTGTAGCAACTGAGAAATAGGCTGCCACATTCTCAGAAATTGCCATGAGAATCCCAACTCATGTGCGATGTGTAAATACATCCTGGGGTACATTGTCGGGAGGCAAACCTGAGCATATTAAATTAGCTCTGTCCTTCCGCAACTTCTGTGCTTTGAGCAATGGGAGCCACATCTCAAATAGGCCATGATTCCTTATACTGTTTGCTGTAGAATAACCCCAGAAGTTCCAAGTCAACAGAGAAGTTCTCTTACTGTGACACTCGGGAATGTGTGTGCACGTAGGCATTTCGCTATTAGAAATGCTTGCAGATGTGTTTACCTTTATGTATCACAGGGACAGAGCTGACTCTCATGCGTTTACATGAGAAAAAGTGACTGAGGCTTGGGCTGTGAGCATACAAACTCACCCACTGGATGCGAGCACAGCGTTTAGTTTCTAAAGGTTTGGCTTCACGTTGCAGCAATAGGCTTAGACTGCCAACGTCCCTCCCATCTATGAAGTGCAAGGTAATTCTGTGGCTGAGTGTGGATTCTGGCACTCATAACCAATGGCAAAAAAGTGTTTTGCTTTGTTTTTTTGAAATCTTTCCAAATATTTGTATGCAGAGTAGGTCTGCGCACAGAAACCTGTACTAGATCTACCAGATGCCTCGCAGTGTCTGTTTGATGTCAGAAACTAAGTAACAACTTAGTAATGAAGAATTAGGCAGAAGTGCTTGAACATGTGTTAGGAAGCAGCTCTGAGGAGATGGAATTACAGAAATAGAATTTCTTGCACATTTTAAGAGCCAGGGAATGTGAAGTTAATATCAAAGGCAGTGTGAAAACAGCTGCATTGTTTAAGTACACAAACGAATAATTTGAAATATGCATTGCGCTAGAATCCTAGTAATAAAAACTATATGTGCAAACTTTTTACATCCTTTTCTTGCTTATGCAGTAGTGTCTGTGTCTTTTAATATACTTGTGACTGTTTGAAGACTTTGGTATTCTGACTTTGTGTGTTTTTTCCGCCCTCTGAGAAACCAATAGCGGTACAAACATTGCCTAATGACATAGTGACCAAAAAGGGGGAAAAGGGAAAATCAATTTGTAATCTGATTTGAGGTTTTTGATTTCCTCTGATGAGTTTAAATTTCATTAAAAGCAACCTTATTCATACATAAAAGAAATCCTTGAAGGGTAAAACAGGGAATTGTCTCAAAGAATCTCAACTCTTTTGTGCTATTTATTCATTGCATTAATTGTGAGGTGCAACATGTGGTGTCAGTTGGCAGATGTACTGTTATCAAGCCTGTGATCAGCGAAAGGAGGGAGCAAAGGCACAAGGGCTCACATTCAAAAATCGTTCTTTGGCATATTGACACTTTAGTTATCAACAACCCTTATTATCTGCTTAGAGCTAGATCACAGCTTGCTGGTGACATAATAAGCTACAAATCACTGATGGTGCCTTCTTTCTGCATTCTCTTAATTGTATGTATTCTCTAGAAAAAAAATATCATTGGGGCCTCTTGTCTTGATGAGAAATTGACATTTTCTGACTGATTATTTGGGAGCACTATGTGAGGTAGATAAGACTTATAGTTGTTTTAAAGGAGGGCAGCCATTCTTTCAGGGGCCTCTTTATTGCTCTAGTTGACCCACTTGATGAGTATGGATTTCATGAGGTCTTTTTCAGCATTTGAACTATAAAAGGTTCAGAATGACACCACCCCTTATAGACAAAAGATAACCTTGCCCTTTGAATATATTGATTCTTTATTAACTAGGCTGTTTAATGCAATGAAATGAGGCATTAGATTGAAGTCCATTTCAAGTGCTTTGAATAATCTTTAAAAGCTTGAAAGACTTTAAAAGGCTGCTCTACAGTAATTGGCATATATTTTTTAGTGTCTCCATTCCTTAGTTTTGATTAGAAATATAAAGATAAAAATTTCTTAAAAGTCCTTCTAAATTGACTTTACACTCCCCACCCCCATACCAGAGCTATTACTGTGTTACACATACTTGAGGGGGTAATTCATTCATCATTTCCACAAGACACAGGTACTAGTGTAACTGCTGGAAGTATTAACCCCTTTGTGTGTTATAGGTGATCTATCAGCCTATGTCTTGTCATTTATAAATAGTTCTATAAATTAATATTTTTTCTTATGTTTGCATTTTCTCTGTGGTGAATATTAGCAGCACATCCATTTTCTTGTTTCAACATCTGAGATAAAGTCCTACAGAATAGTGTTGAAACTTTGCAGCCTTGAGTCTTTCCAATAGTCTTTGGAATGCACCTGATGATAGCATTGGCATTTAAGTGGCCACGCTTTCATGCTTTTCTGGAAGTAGAGGAAGAGGAGGAGGAGTTTGGACTTGATATCCCACCTTTCAGTCCCCTTAGGAGTCTCAAAGAGGCTAACAATCTCCTTTCCCTTCCTCCCCCATAACAAACACTCGTGTGAGGTGAGTGAGGCTGAGAGACTTCAGAGAAGTGTAACTGACCCAAGGTCACCCAGCAGCTGCATGAGGAGGAGCAGGGAAGCGAACACGGTTCACCAGATTATGAGTCCACCGCTCTTAACCACTACACCATGTGGAGGAGCTGGAAGTAGCTCCTCCCTCCTGTAAGGCACACATGGCTGTGGTATGAGCTGTCCCAAATTTCAGAGGGACTTCAGAAGTTGTTTCCAATCCTGGAAACAAGAACAAAACAACAGGGAAACACCAGGGTGCATTTGTTCTGGACATAAAGGGCACTTCACATCACCTCTGTTTATTCTTTTTGGGTTTGGTTGTTGTTATTTTTGCTCCATAGTCTCAAGAAATTGAGATGATTTTTACAGAAGCTAATTAGGATGACAATGATATATTTGAATTCAAGAGCTTTAGTCTGAAACAGCACAATATGTAGTGTTTCATAAAATGGGAGGAGAAATACTTCCTGAGTTAGTCTGACATGCAAATCTGGGAGCTGTGCTATGCTGTGCGTGAAAGCATTAATCAGAAATGGAGCAAACCACAATATCTAATTATATTATATATAACTGCAAATGTGTGCTAGTTACCACCATAGCATCACGAATCTGGGAATGATCTCATATAGAGCATAAAGCTGTCAATGTGTTCTAACCCTGATGGGTGAAGAATCAGAGGCACCATCATTCTGAATTACCAGTTTCTGGGGAGCAACAGTGGAGAGAGGCCTTTATTGTCCTGCTAGGGGTTTTTTTCCTGTGAGAAACAGGATGCTAACCTAGGCAGGCCTTTGTAGGGCTCTTATGTTCTCAAGGATAATGAGTTTGTTGCTCTGCACTATGATAGACTCATCTATTCTCTCCGCCCTAATTAAAAAACCAGGAAAGAAGAATCTGTATATTTGAGTATTAGTCCTAATGTTAATTTCAGAAGTGTTTAAGGAGTGGCAGAAAGGCGATTTTATATTTACTGAGTTGTGTGGTAGCCTTTTAAAAAATGTCCCACTTCATGTTCTTGCTTTCTAGACTTGATGTAGCTTTCGACATTACAGCAAAAGTTGACTAGCAGATGTCTCGATAAATGACTGTTTCTGTATTTGAAGATATCGAGTAGTTTCATGCATTATAAGCAATGATAAGCACATAATTGCCACTTTTCAATGAAATGTTTGAAGATACCATGAAGTAATAAAACAGTCTCTTAGGTGTGTATAGCCTTACCTATTATTTTTTTAAAAGATAAAAATTGTTGGCCTACCTGTCATCTGTGAGGCCTCCTAAGACTCTCATTCATTGGCTCAGTTGCTGAAAATACAGTGGTACCTCGGGTTACATACGCTTCAGGTTACAGACTCTGCTAACCCAGAAATAGTGCTTCAGGTTAAGAACTTTGCTTCAGGATGAGAACAGAAATTGGGCTCTGGTGGCGCGGCAGCAGCAGGAGACCCCATTAGCTAAAGTGGTGCTTCAGGTTAAGAACAGTTTCAGGTTAAGTACGGACCTCCGGAACGAATTAAGTACTTAACCTGAGGTACCACTGTACTGTATCATGGAAAATTCACCGGCATTCCAGCTGCTCCTGGGGATGCTGGCAGCAAAAGAATTTTGTCTTGCAGGTTCTGTGAGTGTGAAGTGTAAGCTGTGTTTGGCTGCCAATCACCTCACAGAGGGGGCCTAAGGACAGGAGTAATGTGCAGCTGGCACAAAGTAAAGGAGGGAAGTGAAGTGTTGCTTGTGCAAGCAATGCTTAGGGCTGGGAAGTTAAGTGGAAAGAATGGGCAGGAGGAGGAGAAACGGGAGAACGCATACTGGCAACGAAACAGAGATCTGCAGTGTTTGATTGTGGCTAAAGTGTGAGATAAGGAGGTGCAGAAAAGGTATTTGGTTCAGGAAAGAGAGGGAGGGGGGGTAAAAAGAAACTTTACACTATGCCTAGGTATTGAGAGCATTGACTTTCTGTGTTCTGTGGATGAACAAGAGAGCATTTTACACTGGCAGCCTGTGAATGAGTGAGCTAACATACAGCAAAACTCAAGAGATTATGCTGCTGGCTGACCTTCACATGGTGATTTGACAGATGTCCAGCCAAATTTTTGAACATAGGAAGCTGCCTAGTCAGACCAGCTTCCTGGGTTATTGCTTACTTGGGCTGGCAGCGACTCGCAAGGCTTTCGGGCAGAGGCCTTCCTAGCAACTACCTGAAATCCTTTCTCCAGGATGTGAACCCACTCTCATGTTTGTGTACTTAAATAAGCATTTTGTAAAAAATTTTGCTTTCATTTAATTCTCTCCCCACCCCGCAAGATTTGTGCAGGGTCTGTTGAACATGCTTGATATGGGACCAGTTTTCATTGCTGCTTCAACCATTTGTGGTTTTTAAAACATGGTTGGAGTTGTTTTACTGTTTGATGCTTTAATTCAGTTTATAGTAAGTTGCTGTGGGTTCTCAGCTGCTGAGTTAGAAAGGCTGCTCATAAACATTTGGTGTGTTGTTTTAAAGCATTACCCGTCTTATTGTAGAAAGGAGTTCAGTGGCTTTGGTGATCTTTATGTGCATAAGTACATTCTACTACTAGGGGCTGCCTTTGAGATTCGTTTGGAGGTTGCAGCTAGTGCAAAATGCACCCATGAGGATGTTGACTGGCCTGGCTGGGTGAGATAATACAAAGTGGGTCTTTAAAGATCAAAAGTGGTTGTTTCTTTGCTACCAAGACAAATTCCAGGTGCTGGTTTTGTATAGAAATACATGTGTGTGCATGCACAAGCACACATACACAAACAGCTTAGAACCCAGTTATTTAAAGAACTACCTCTCCCCGAAGTTTTGCCCATGATCAGAGATCCAACAGGTAGGCCCTTGTGGTTATTCAATCACAAATAACCAGAAAACTCATGGCAGAGTCTTCCCAGTTATATCTCCTCTCGACCATCTCTTCAGCCCATCCCACTTAAAGTTAGCTGAGTGGTGACGCTTAGCAGCTTTCAGTACTGGTCAAAAACTATTTTGTTCTACTAGTCTTTTGTATGAATCTTATTTGGCTTACGTTTCTGAGTATACCTGGAGAACTATGTTCATTATGGCTATCTGTGACCTATGGCTTTGAAATGTTTTTAATGAATTGTATAGTTGTGACCTGCTCTGAGATCATCCATGATAAAGGAGGGGATATACATTTTATTTTTTAAAAGAATAGACATAGCTGTGGGTGTTTTTTCTCCTGATTTGTTATGACAAAAGCAGGATTTGCTCTTCTTAGAATCTGATTAAATGCCCAGTAAAATGAAAATGCTTTAGTTGGTTTCTTAGAGTTAGGATTTTTTTCCGATAAAGTGCAAAAAAATTGAGCAATTAAGTAGATGCTCATGGGTCATCTATTTGCTAGGAAGTGAAGTTATATATATCCATATTTGTCCACACAGGGTCAAACTATTAATAAAGGGTTTTAAAAATTAATATTGTTTACTGACATACATAAATTGAACTTTTGCCTAAGTCAGGGGTCAGCAAACTTTTTCAGCAGGGGGCTGGTCCACTGTCCCTCAGACCTTGTGGGGGACTGGACTATATTTTGGAAAAGAAATATGAACGAATTCCTATGCCCCACAAATAACCCAGAGGTGCATTTTAAAGCAAAGCACACATTCTACTCATGTAAAAATACACTGATTCCTAGACCGTCCGCGTGCCGGATTTAGAAGGCAATTGGGCCAGATCCAGCCCCCGGGACTTAGTTTGCCTACCCATGTTCTAAGCTATTAAAACCCATATTGCATTAAAAGGCAGAAGAATGCAACAGTGTTTTGCATATTGGTGTTTTTTGTGACTAAAACACAGAGATGAGTAAAGGGGCTTGGGGCAATGGCTTTTCCAAGCAACTTTGGTGCCGTGCAGTGAAACGTCATATAAGTACATCATAAAAAGTAATGCAATTTTACTTGATGCCATTGTGGCTTTTGCACAAATAAGTCTTTATCCCCACTACCTGAACACATCTTTGTACTCTTCCAGTCACCTGCATAAGCATCATGATGCCCAGCAAAAGCAGTTACCTGGGTACACCTTAGTACGGAGCGACTGCTATTGTTTGACATGTCTGAATTCACTTTATCACAGGGAGAACTCACACGTGCATATTTATCAGTGAATGAAAGCAACATTTAAGGCTGCAGTCCTAACCTCACTTACTCGGAAGTAAGCCCTGCTGAATTCGACAAGTTAGGGTTGCTTAGGACATAGGATTGTGCTGTCAGTGTGATGTAGTGCGGGGGTATGTGACAAACTTATCACAAGTAGAACACAACAGCATTTTTTGCTTCACCTGACATCAGGTCAAACACAGCAGTTTTCACTGGAAACAGCTCACAGAAGCTCAAGTGATGAAACATCTAGTGTTGTGCATGAACATAGAAATGAACCCTTAGTTAAGCCTTGGGGGGGTACATTCTTAACACTTTCAGAATGAAATTAACAGTCCCAGCTGTTGGTGGCTTGTGTTTTGGCTATTTTAATAATCAAACCTGAAAAATTACCAGAAGTGAAATTCACAGACAAGAAATACTTTAATTAAATATTGTGTAAAATGAACATTTTTATACAGTTAAATATCTGAAAAATGTACAGATAAAACAATCTTATTGTAGGGTCTTTAACAGTAAAATCTACCATTTAGTGAAGTTTTCCGTTTGGAGACAATGAAGCAATGAGTGCATTGACTAATTAATCTAAAACACAAACAGATTGCGTTTATGAAGAAACTTGCAAACTTTCTTAAGATGTACATATGACCTTTCTTTTTAAGATCAAAACCTTACTTATATAAAATAAAACTGAGGCAATTCAGTTTCAAAGTGACTTCTTAGGCTTTCCCACTTAGCTAACCTTATTGGCTAATTATTTGTGATATATTGTTTCAGTTTTCAAACCTTTTATAAACGTTTCCTGAAAATGTGCATTTTTCGTATTTAAAAAATGGTCCCTCCTTTTTGCTTAGAACTTTAATTCTGCTGCAGTTTGCAAAAAAATGTTTTTGCAGTGCTGCATTTACAAAGCATTTAGTGCAAAGAAAGAAAGCGGGGGACCAGCTGTCTAAGGATTGGCACTAACAGGCACGATATTATTGAAGAGGTCATTCCAGTTTATAAATTACAGTCAACGCTGTAGGTCTTGCTACCAAAAACGGGGTGGGTTGGAATCTGTAAATAAAACAACTTATAAAAATTGTGCACGATCCGAATTGCATACAAGCCTTTCTCTCTGTTAAACAGTGCTGGGTTACAGAATATGCAGAGTGCAGCAGAAAGCAGACACACAAAGGAGTGACACAGTTGTACACCAGGGATGCAATCAACCAAGCACTGCTGTGGTCCTACAACCAGCCATTTTCATGGGGTTGGTAAAGCATCACCCCCCAATAGATGAGTGCAGTAAATTAGAAGATTGTACCCCAGGTTTGTGCTTTTTTTTTTTTACACCATAAATCATCCAGATGAAGTAGCGATTAATTGTGGTGTAGGCCCATGATAAAACAGCACAAAAAGTTCTTCAGAAGTCTACTTTTAAGGCATCCAAGTAGTTAATGTGGCAAACACTTTTAAGTAAAACATCAGAAGTGGATTTTTATTTTATAAGCTTTTAGGCCTCTGGTTCCCCCCTCCCTCCCAGTAAACACAGTTCAGCTATGTGGCAAAGTCATGGGGTGGCAGGTAAAATGACTTTTTACAATCTTTTTTTTTTTAAAAGATAGAAAAAGAAAATAAGGCATGAGACAAAACAGGATTTTTTTAAAAAAACAAAAATGCTAACACAAAATAGGAGAATCTTCTTTTTCTTGTGGCTGCATCACATGCACGTATTCTACTAGTATTTATTACAGCCATGTGGCACAATTCCGTTTTAACTATACAACAAACAACTTTATTTCAAAATCATTTGTTCAGATAACTTAAAAATAATATAAAAATAAACAATGTTTTTTTCCTCGAAACAACAAAAAGGATGGAAAGTCCAAACAAATAACAACTTTCTGAAATACAAATGAAATGAATGAACACAAATTTATTTTAACAGAAACACATGAAGGCAGCTGTTCTTGGCTTAATGCTTTCCACAGCATCACAATACCAGTCAAATGACGAAAAAACATACATACAAGGGGGGAGAAAATGATAAAAAGCAATATACAAAATTTCAAAGATAAATACAATATTTATAATCAATATGTTACAAAATAAATTCCCTTGGTAGATTGCAAGTGTTTATGTGAAAGAAAGTGTTGTAATGTATGACTATTTTATTCCTTATCTTTATAAGGAATAAAATTTGCTGATCTAAATATTTAAGTGGATCTGAAAAAAATTCAAGACAAGTGTATAAATATTTAGCTACAACTTTGGCAAAATCACAAAAGTCTACAATTTTATAACCACATACAAAACACATTAGGGAAGAAGGATCTAGAAGTCAAAAGGACAATTTTCTGGTACAAGAAACATAGACTTCACAGTAGCCTAAGAATGCAATAGTATACAGTGCTAGCAAAAGTTGAAAAAATGTTGCAGATCACACTTGCTTAACAGGAAGCTCTAGCAGTGGAAGTATATTTTTTTAACCAACAGACAGTAGCATTTTTTTCTCTGTCAGTGTGCTTGTTGAAGGCAAGAGAATTCAATATCAAAGTTACAATTTCTAACTACAATAAGTTACAAAGTTCCATTTCCTTAAGATGAAGTTAAGCAATGATAAACCCTCCCACCCTCCCCAGCTCCCAAAATTTTCCCAAATCATATATTCATCCTTTTTTTTCCAGTTTTGATGGCTCATACCTCCTTGGCCCCCTTTTTTCACCACAAAAAAATATTTCACATTATAGAGATACACAACCATTGTGAATCTAGTTATGAGTACAGAAAAATGTTTTGGAGGCGTTTTTCATCAGTGTTTCATGATAATCAAAATGGTGCATCCACAAAGTTTTTCCCGACACATAGCAAGTACTAGACATAGCCAAGACGTAATCAGAAACTTTATACAAAATAGGCGTCGCTTTTTCCTTATTCTTCAGGATCAAGAAATGTGAAAATAAGAGAGAAGTTCAGTTAATAAAATGGAATAGTTCATGAAGAAGTTGATTGTTTGCATGTTGATTCTTAGTAGTTTAAATAAAATCTTTAAACAAAGTTTTTTTTTTGTAGCATTTCAATGTTTTGCTGATTGTATTTTGAAGATACTGTTTCCATCAGCATGTCTTATATACTAAACTTGTCCCCTAAAAAGCTCATCTTCTGAAGCTTGGTGCTACGGTAGGTAAACAAAAATGAATTTACATTGGCGGGACTACAAGCCCAGACATAGCTGAAAGAAAGAGAAAAAGAACTATTAAATATGTGTATAAGCATTATTAGAACTTGCAAAGAAGAAGAAGAAACCCCACCATGCACAAATATTTCCCAGAAGTACCAACTTCCACAAAACATTTAGGGACATCCACCAAACCTATTTCACATAATATATGGGCTGTGATCCAGAGGACTGTGGCTGGCGGGTGGGAGAATACAGCTCCTGCCGCTTTGCAGGCAGATATGTATGTTCTTGCCAAAGTTATGTGCTGGATTAGTGGTGTGAAACATTTCCACATGTGAAACAGATCCTCTGCATGCAAGAGTATTGCACCAGGAAATGAGCTGTGATGCATACAGAAGTTGATTACTGCATGTAGATAATCATCTCTGGATCACAGAGTGAGTGTGTGTGTGTGTGTGTGTGTGTGTGTGTGTGTGTGTGTTTGTGTGTGTTTTCTTAAAATCTGGGTGGACTGCTGATGGACATTTTCAACATTTAATATTACAACTTAGTTTGCATGCAGTAGCTGCCAGACTGCTTTTGTCATCTGTTATTAGTATATCAGGCTATCCAATGAGGGAAGGGGTTTTGTTTTCCCCGCTCAAACATTTTAAATTATTTTTAAAATAGGACTTTCCTACCAGAGCATTCTGTAAAGACTTCACTTTTAAAATGAAAAGGATTCTGACATTTTTTTGTGCAAAGCATCCTGCCTCCCACATGTGTGATATTTCTCTTAGCGTTTTGTTAATGGCAAACAGTGGCCCAGACTCCCTGGAGACTGCCTATGTTGACAGCTGAGAAACAACATGGTCACTTTTGGTAATGTCAGACAAGGCCAGCTCACTCACCAATCAAGGACCAGACACTTCTCAAGTTCCCTAAATGAAAATCTGACTAACCTTAGCTTTTTCTCTTTTTCCAAGCACTCAAGCCTAAGTGGAAAGCCTCAATTTTGACATTCTGTTAATTGTACTTTATCCTAATAGTATGCTGACTTTAATAAGTCAATGACTTTCTGAGATCAAAGTCAAGTATAGTACACCTGCTTTGGAATCTGTCAAAGCACTATAAAAAAGACATGAGATTAAAATCTTCCACTTGCTAGCTCAATTTGTTTCTTAAAAAATGCTTAGAGCCCAATCCCTTGTTAGTCTGTGTGCGCCACACAAAGCTCAGGATCAAGGTACCCAGTAGTGATGCAAAGAGATCTGAGTCCCTTTGTTCTGGCACTGGGAACTGGCACCAGCCCCTGCATTGAGGTTAGTAGCCACCTCTGTTGCTACTTCAGCACTGGGAGAGTACTATGCAGAGCACTTAGGAGAGACAAGTCATTTGGTGGCCCCCTGTGCCTTGCCATAATGGACCAGTAGACCCTAATGCATGTTTCTGCAAAGACCTGTAAGGGATTTTCTCTGGATTTTAAAGGCGATTGGGGCACATTTTCCTAATACTGGACACTGTGGTAGCTGTGCTGCACATATGGTATATCAAGGGAAAGGACTGGGCTTGTTAAACAGGGAGAAGCTAAATTTTGTCATTATGTTCTAGTTATCTCCTTGGCAAGAGTATAATTTGGACTGTTTTAACCTTATGGTGTTTAAATTTTGTCTTGATCGTTCTCATTAATTTATGTACAAGAAACATTAATACATTTTTGATGTAGTGATGCGAACTTCAATTTCCCAGTTCATTAATCTCAAAAAATATCAATTTATCTCAGTTTTGCTGTTGTGGGTTTTCCTGAAAGCTGGTTGTATTTCTTATGTAATACACTCTCTTTGTCTGGCCACCCATGTACTGTATATACTAGAGTATAAGCCGACCTGAATATAAGCCGAGACACGCAATTTCAGCACAAAAAACTGGGAAAACTTATTGACTTGAGTATAAACTGGTTCACCACACCACAAACCTGGTGGTGGCGACAGCGGCGGAGGAAGAACAAGCAGCCCCAAAGGACTGCTTTTGGGCCACTCGTCCCTCCGCCGCCGCCTCTGCTGCTTGCAAGAGCAGGCATAGGAACCACGGTTGGGAGTGGCACAGTGCAGCGCCTCTCCCAACCATGGCTCCTGTACTGAGTCATGAAGCAAAGGAGGAACATAATTTAGGAAAGGCAGATAGGAATGGAGATAGGCTTTTCCTCTTGCCCGGGAGTGCCAGAGACATGCTACCTATTTCACTAGCAGCCCCTGAGCAGTTGATTGACCATATTGTAATATATGCATGCCAATGTGTCACAAAGGGTGACTCAGTAACCCTTGTACATGTGTGGTCCCACTGACTAAAATTCAGATTCATGGGAGTAGTGGTGCTCATGGATTCCTTTCCCCACAGAACAGATGGAACAATGAGGATGAGTTGAATGTCTGTGTTGAGCAGTAGCTCCATGAATTCTGCTGCTGTACCCATGGACCTTTGGCTTAGGGGAAGAACAGCATGCAAGACAGCCTTCACCCTATGCGGTAAGTCTTGTTTTCTCATACAGTTCGCAGCTTGCTTGTAAAATACTGGTCGATTTATTTATTTATTTTCTAGGAAAAAAACGGTGTTGGGGGGGCGGGGAGTCTGCCACTGAAAAGTAACTTTTCTCTAGTTTTTCCACAGTGAATACTGCCAGCCTTAGATGTAACTTACAAGGTTAGGCAAATGAAAGTTTTGAGCATGCCTTTGTTTACATGGAAAGATTAGTCACAGGCTTGCAGATGGAGCCTAGCAACCAGACTCTCTTCCATTTCGACCCCTATGTGCCACTGCTTGGATTGCAGCCAGTTCTTGCCAGCTGTGAATTCCCCCAATATGGCAGCGTTCCAGTATATTTAGCTCCTGCACAATGCTGCCATCAGGGCTGGGAGAAACAATGCCAAATGATGGGGGCACAGTGATGTGCTGCTCACAGTTTTCGGCCAGTAAATGTTCCCTTGTGGTAACTGCAGCTCATTGGCAAGGGATGGAGCAGAGCCTTGGCTATCTGCGGCAGCAGCGAGCTCTCTCTGCCATTAATTGACAGCAATAAATACTAATAACACTATTACCATTTGGTAGCAAGTATTCTGTTAAATTAGGGCCAACAGTGGTGAATGCAACATTCAGCCAATTTTCACCTTCCTGTGTTGCCAGTGAAATAGCTGCACAGAAGAGGAAACATGGTTCCAATAGTCTCCATGGCCCATTTTTAAAAAATGTCTATAAAATGCAGTTTAGGGTTTAGTTTAGTTGGGTATTCCTAAAGAGGCTGATGCCCTTCCTCACCATACTTCTGGAAACTTTATTTTCTCCTGAAAAAATACAGGTGTTATGTTCTCCAAAATATACAGTCTTGCAAACAGGGCATAAACTCAAAGACACTATTACCAATGCCATCAAACACACAAGCTGATTGCTGTTTTCAGTGTACTAGTGACAACCCAACTTGGGCGTCTAGAGTTTTTGACTGGGGAAACCTGGCTCAAATACCTGTAGAGGGAAGGTTGCTAGATTAACTTGGACCAGGGACTCTTTCTTAGGCTAACCTACCTCACAGGGTTGTTATTAGAATAAACTTGAGAAAAGCAACACCTTGGGCTCCATGGAAGGAGAGGGAATACAAATGTGATGTATAAACAAATCAAGCAGGATGCGCTCTGAGCAGATATACAGGAAAACCACTGGTCCCTGCTAAAGCATGTTTCCAAACAGTCTTCAGTGCACACACACAGCTACATATCTTTCCTCTTATTCATATATACAATCCCACATGCTCATGCATATATTTTGCTCCTGTTGCATATAAACCTACAAAACCCTTGTCCTTATAAACATATGCAAACAAATGCATACTCTAATCATCTTTCTAAAAACTGAGGCAAAGTTGACATGAAGAGATGGCAAAGCATAGGTTTCTGCCAGACGCACCAAAACTCCTGATGCTACATATTCAGTGCTGTTCATACCACATAATCTTTTCATTATTTTTTATTGGGTTTCTGAACAGGGACCCTTCACTCTTTCAGCACCTGCCCACACCACACTGAACCTTCCCTGGCTTGCTCACAATCTTTAGATAGTGCAAACCATGGCCCGTAAAACTGACACTATCAAGGCCCCCCTTGGTTTCTGCCTGTGACTAGAGTAGAAGGCATTCATCACAGGAATACCAATTACATATAAGCCACAGGTTAGCTACACTTGGTCTAAACTCTGAGCTCATGCATATCTTGATATGACTTAACCCCATTTATTTATAGAGCTGCTTTCAAATGTATGAGCCTTTGATCACCGTCAGAGACAACATTATTTAGATACAGGTCTTTCATTTTTATACTGAACCAAAATACTTAATTTTAATCTGCAAAAAATATATATTTAGAAATCAACCCAAATTTAATATGTGAAATGTATTTTAAAGGTATGTGGTGAAATACGATTCCCACAAGTTTAGTTTCTGATTGTCGTGGAAATAGTCTTTTTTCAAAGTATTTGTCTGCAATATTCTTTCATATTTTTCACTATTGACAAAGCAGGTAAAGTAATTTAGTCTTAGGCATGATAGAACTAATAGCACAACACTTGGAAAAAAATAGTATGCTGCTTGCTTATGTTCAGGAAATATAGTGAGTGAAATGTAATGGCGACAAACTATGGTGACAGACTTTCATGTTATACTGCAAGGAAGAGCAAATGAAAAAAAGGATGTTGTTTGGTCTGAAAAAGCAGAGGAGATTTACGCAGTTCATGCTGTTTTATTTATTTTGGCAAAGAATGACTCGAGCTACCCCAGTCATGCAATCTGCAATTGGCATGCTCACCTGGAAGGTGAATTAACAATTGTGCCCTCAGTGTGCTCCCAAGTGGCAAACTAGATAATGGCTCACACGTATGCAAATTCTCCTAGCTTAAAAGTTTTTGTGGCTATGGAAGGGAGAACCCAAGCTATTGTGTAGTCGGTCATTCAAATGCTGCTTTATATTAGCACTTGGGTTAATATAGTGGCAGTGAATACATAAGTTTGAAAGAGAGGACCAATGCTGGTTGCTGTCATATCAGCTTCTCTCTGCCACCTGCCTTCAGACTTGCACAGTGGTGTCAAGGCCATTGCCACCACAATCTGGTTTTCTGTATCCAGAAGAAGTGGAAGCAATGCCAGGGAATTGGTCCCTGAAATCATTTTCTTGTTGAAGAGTTGGAAGGCACAGGGATCATTCTCTGAGCTCCTGGGTTCCAAGTGTCAGTGGAAGAATGTGAGAGGAGATGGGCAGGTGACATGATTATATTGTGAGTGACCACACCTTTGGTAATTGTCTGCAAGGCTGATCTGTGCATTAGACAAGCCAATAAATGCCACTGTGTGTGACTCAAATCTACATACCATTAAGACCTAATTAATAGTGTTCATTATGGACATTTCCGACTAGAGCTTCTCGCACTCGTGTCTCCTTGGTCTACAACATCGGTACCCTGCACTGTATTTGTTGATCAACATAGGTATTAGTTTTGTGCATGCAGGGCGGAAGGAGTGCAATAAAGACTATCTGGTGTCTTAGCGGGAAGGAAATGGAACCAAATATCTTAAATCCATAGTTTTGCTGGCTTAATATCCCAACTGTGTTCTTTTATTGTAGTTACTGGGAGTTTGGAACAGTGGTCATTAGAATTGCTGAGGAAGCAGAATTCCCAGCATGGGAGGATTATCTTATTCCTGTGCCCTAACCCTACTGTATTGAGCACAGGAGAGATGCCATAGCAGAAGCACCATACCTGAGGCGATAATTTGCTTTGCTCATTTAATTTTTAAGGTGACATGAAAGAAGCAGCAAATGTACTGCCCTGTTCTGTCTCTGCATGGGAGCCCACAGAAGACAAGGCAGCCCCTTAGGAGAGAGCAGGCTAGCCATAATCTGTTCAGGTCGGAGTCACAGGACCATGGATAGCTCTAAATTGGTAATTGCTCTGACAAGATCTGGAGCACAGCTAAAGCCTTCCACCCCTCTTTACTCAGGCTGCCCTTCTCAGATTCTGACCACTTCCTGAGGAATGGAGATACTGTATACTTAAAGCGGTAGTCTTCTGGCCTGGCGCTCCCACCTTACTCACTGTAGACACTGACAAGCAGGGCATTGTGAATGTGAGCCCCCCTGGTGTAAAGAGTACTGGGTTCTCCAGGGATTTTATCTTGGGAGGTTCCACTCCAGAGGTCTTTGGTTCAGTGGGATACTAGCTGACAGGTCTAGCTCAGGCTCAGGTTGGTGTCTGAGTCTAGGTCCAGCATATTTGAAAATTTTGCTGCCAGTCCTCTTAACCTGGCATGCTCCTCCTCTGTGTCAAGCCACTGCTCATGGTTGGGATCATGACACAAAGTAGCCATTCCTAAAATGCCAATCTTTGCTTCAGCTGAAATTTGCTTAGCATACGATAGCTGTATTTGCACATAATAACAACAAAAATAAAATTCAGTGTTCAGGCTTCAAGCACAGCTATGATTGGTTTTAACTGATTATGATGTATGTTCTGGCCCAAACTAGTTTTTAATGTGAATGTGCAGCATGCTGGTACAAAATGCTGAAAAGGTATTGCTCCAGTCCTCCCATGCTCTTGCCATGCAGTTGAGAAACAAGCTAGGATTTCACTTGTTGTGATATCAGAACCTGGACTCGTGTTTTGTTCCATCAAAAGAAACCACAAACAGTAAGCTAAGAACAACTCTTGGTTACCACTCGTGGTTTGTTTGTAGAGAAACAAACCATGAGCCTGGCTCTGGACATTGTGACAGCCAGACTCTGGATTGTTTCCTGGTGGTGTAGCAGAAGTAGGGAAAAGCAGAGCAATAACTTTTCAACTGCATGCACCAACACATGTAGTATTCACATTAAATCACAATTGATTTTTATCTGTTTTTAATGTAACACGTAAACCAGGCCACCATCTTTAACATTTCCTGGTTCAAACTAGGAACCATAGTTTCTTGAAATAGATTGTGAAAGCTTCTCATCTCCTGCTCGTGGCCATGTCAGAGGAGGAGCAGGGAAGGGCAAGAGCATGAGGCTTTCATGTGTAGAATGATAAAATATGGTTTAGCATTATGTGCAGGTTCGTTTTTGGACTGCTTCACACGTGTGTGTACATCACTAAATTGCAAATGGTTCAATGACTAAATTCCTTTTACTGAAAAGTAATTTGCTTAAGGTGAAGCAAGCTATGGTTTGTGATCACTGATAGTACATTCAAACATGTTTGATGCATTTGATTCCCAACTACTCTTGCTTTCTGCTTATGGCATGCTAGATTCAGGACAATTTAGGTTAAATGAGTTTCTATGAGTAGAGACAATTCAAACATGAGTGTGTACATGGGTGAGCTTGCTTTTAAGTTAGGGAGGGTGTGGAAAAAATCTGTGGGACCTTTCTGGCTCCATAAGAGTGGCTGTAAATGTCCACCTCTCTGGTGCCATCTGAGCTGTTCAACACAAGATCAGTTTATTTCATCAGCACAGCTGAAAAACTATGATTTCTGAAACTATTAGAATAATTTTATATTAGCTTATATTTGTCACCAATGTTGTATTTCAAATGCTGCATTTTTTTGGACAGCAAAGTAGTTTGGGGAAATAGTTTAATGTGTCAGTAAGAATGTCAGGCTTTAGAAGTGACCTAGAGGAGACCAGGATTAATAGGATCCTAGTGTCAAAGTTTAATTGCATTTGCCCATCAAGCTTTAATACTGATTTATTAATTGCCAAGATAAAGTATCAAATACCCAATAAGTCTGCCTTTTTTTCTTTACTTATTTACACTTTTGCCAAACTATATAATTAAAAACAACCACACAATTTAAGCACTTAGGTAGGTGGAAAGAAGTTTGGATATTCGCCAAGGGCCACCAAAAGAAAGCATTATGGGCCTCCACATCATTACAGTCTCTAACAGAATAAAATGGAGGTTGAACCTACCAAGTATACATTTGGGGCCCATAAGGGAAAATCCTATTTTCTTTTTTCAAGATGCCCTGTTCACTGCGTTTCTTTCACACACCCAGGCAAATCATGTCCTTGGTTTACTATCATATAAATTGAAGGTCTGTCCCTGAAGCTACCCTCAAGAGAAATGTTAAAGGTGGAATTATCAAAGTAACTAAATGGTTTAGGAGCAAAAGTTTCACACATGCTGCTTTAGCACATTTAAAAAAAAATAACTTCACCCCTGGTTTTTTTTGTAATAACAGAAGCTACCTATGGGTGTGTAGGTTACAATGAATGCATTTTGTTTATTTCTAAAATTTATATACCTGTTATTCCAGCCTGTGGTGTACATATCTAAAATAACTTCATCCAGCAAGCAACACAACAAAATCCAAACCTAATGATGGGACAATGCTACCTTGCATTTACATTGAAAATGCCCATATGTACCTCACTAGACAGAGAAGTGTAGGTCAGTCCTTCTCTCTGGGGAGATACGTTTATGATGCAATCTTGGTTTTCATGTAGGGCTGCTCAATACTGGACAGCATGGTGGGGGTGGCGGAGCTTACCTGAGCTCCAGTCAGTTGCGTTGATGCAAATGTACTGTCAAGGACCCTGGATTTCACCATACCAAGCGTCCCACTGCATTTTCCCTCTAGCTTCTGGTAAGTAGTAGCAACATGACTGACCACAGGTCAGGTGAGCATCCCCTTCCCCACCATGAGAGAGATTTTTACGATCTAAAGAGAAACCAGAGTATGCCATCTGCAACTGGGACTGCTTTTTAAGGAAATACTTCCTGTAAAAATACCAAGGTGGTACCTGTGTGATTGCCTCATTCTGCATGCGGTTTTTATTCCCCACCCCACCCCAAAAAGCCCACCCTCTGACCCAATGAGTACAGGAAATTTTGCTCTTCAGAATTCTGGAAATTTGTTTTGTTGCCCTAGTGCAGCTGCAGCATTGGAGGGATGAATGCATTTAAAAGTACTGTTGATAAAATATTCTTTCATAACACTACGCTTCCATTCCCCCCGCCTTCCTTACATCGTTAGAATTGGCCCAAATTATGTGCATTCTTCTACAGAAAAACAATTTGCTGTGCATAGGTGCAATGGAAGTTTTGTAATCTCAGTGCTAAGGAAAATCTGAGGAAAGTCTGTGAATTTGAGGTAACTTGGGAACAGACAATTATACTGAGGCAGTCAAGAGAAATTTATTGGAAGAAGGTTTACATATTCAGTAAACTGTATTCATAATTACCTCTCACATTTCCTGAGATCAGTGGTAGATCTTGGAGGAGGAGGCCTTTAAAGGATTCCTAAATTGGTTTGGGGTTTTTAAACTACAGCCAGGAGGGAGGAAGAAAGGTCTGAGGCACTGGTAAATTTCCAGAGACTCCTGCATAGAACAATGGGAGAAAGGAGGGATTTAGGGTCTTTCTCCCATGATGCCACAGAAAAGGGGAGGAGAGGAAGTGACTTGACATATTTCCAGTAAGTGGGAGGGGAGGAGCTGAAAGAGAAGAAGTGGGAGTGATAGAAGTTAAAGAATGCAAGGGATGGTGGAGATCATGAAGGGAGAACCTGGTTTGTCTTCCAACCCTGAAAACTCAGGAATTCCCTCACCCAGCTAGGGTGTGCATCAACTCAGATTCTACAATCTGCTATCCCAAGTGTACCTCTCAATTCAAATGTAAAGTTAGGAGTGTGATTATTTCCTCACAAGTGGAAGCAAAAGCTCTGCTCAGGAAACATAAATTGGGATGAAAGAAATACCCCTTTGCTAAACTTTTATTGAAATGGTTGCAGATTTCTAACAAAATTTACAAACCCTGAACTTTGCACCTTACATTTGTTATTAAAGTTTTTGTTCCGTTTTTTAAAAAATTAACTAGCTTCACCAAATGCATATTTATTTCAAGAGAAGAAACAATTCTATTCAGAGGCTCCTGTTGAAGCAATTCGCAGGTAAACAAGCAAACAAAGTTTGCTGGGGTTATGCATATGTGTTTAGATGATAAGGACCAGAGATTTCAAAACTCTCAACGCTTACTAATGCTTTAATGACCTGATCAGAGGCAAACAAGGAGTTGCCTTTGGCCCTCTCTGACAGACAGGTGCTTTTAGGCAGCAATCCTATCCAGCCTTTTCACCAAAGACTCTGTAAGTATAAACGTACCCGCATTTCTTTGTGAACCTTAGGATCTTTTCAGTATTGCAGATTATATTCCTGATTTTTTAATCTTAAAATAGAGTACAAAAATGTTTGAGTTCAAACATTAGAAAAATAAGGTAGCACACAGACCAGTTAGTTGGTCTGGACAGCATGTATATTTCCATCACTGGATATTTTACAGGTAATTGAGATAAAAAAATCCCTAAGGGGTAGCATCTTTATTGGCATAAATTAGATTGATCTTCTCAAGTCGTTTTCCAGTCCTACCAAAGATATTTATACATCTAAGGGTATACTCAGTGCTAATGTTGAAATATATGATTATCATGATATTCGCTTTATAAGACAAAGAGCCTAAAATGTAAATGTATGCCTTTGTGATCCAGGACTTTTTATTCTTTCCTGATACTCAGAAAGTGAATGGCGGCTGCAGTGTAAATAAATCAATACTAGTTGTGCTCCATTCCACCCAGGCTGTGCCGTGTTAAGTGCTCAGAGCATGTTTTTTGGTGTCCGTTAAGAGTTTCAGTTCAGGCTGGCTCAGTTGAAGCAGGTTTTGGTTCTGCATTGAAAAAGGTATGGCAGTGATATACATGCAAAGCAGTCTCTTTAATAAGAGACTTTGCAGTTGTTTCGGCTCCCTCTATAAATTTTCACACTTAGTATTAATGACTGCAAGTGGCTATGTAAATTCTACAAGCTATTTTATAGTTATTTGTCCTCATTTTCCTCTTTTTATGGACAGTTTAGCTGGAATAAGTTCCAATAAGAGCACAAAAACCTCATTAGGAATCTTGAGGGTGAACAAAAGCTACGTTGGAACAACAGCTTCAAACGTCTGTAAGGTTCTTCAAGTTTCAAATAGTGACACAAGTAGGAGAAACAGCACATCTTGAAATGCTGCCGATTAAAATGTGTCTATCAAAAATGCATGCAGTATAAAGAAGAAAAAGGAACACATCTGATCTGTGAGAGACATTCAGGGTTGTGTGTTTATTTTAAAAATTAATGCACGAAACCTTAAGGGGAAATGCTGGAAAAACAGCTAGTATTTCTTCTAATGCAAAGCTTAAAGTTTAACCACTGTATGGTAAAATGGTTGGCTATGTTTTGTGCTACTGTATTTAATACCAAGGTCTTGCCCCTGCAATGCAAAGCCATTTAAAAAATAAAAAATAATCACCTCATTTTTGAAGTCTGGGGTTTTTTTTTGTCTTTTAATATTTGCCAGTGATAAAAATACTTCTTTTTCACTTTTAGATCTAAAAATGTTAGGTTCTAGTGTTTTGTTTTTAAAAATAATAATCTGCAATTACACAAAAAAATGATACAGAGATCCAGCTCACCTTGAAGTCCATTTCCATTTGCACTGGTGCAAGATGGTGGAGGAGAAGCTTGGGGCCTGACAACAGGAGCAAAGGCGCTCTTTTGTTTCACTGCAGAGATGACATTGGCAGGTGAGAATGAGAAAATGCCGTGTGTACTGCTACAGTTTGAAGGGAGGGTGACCGAAGAGGCTGCCATGGTAGGGCTTGACGGCACTACTGCAATAAAGCAAAAATAATCAGGACTCATATTGTGGATTTTATGGCAAACATGGAGGGAAGGGGGAAAAAAGAGATTGATAGGGCCTTGTCTCTCTTATAATAGCGGGGGGAAATTATATATGAAAAAATAAAAAGCTTTGGCTTGCCACACTCTGGATAACAGGCAAACTCTTTTGTGTTGGACCTTGGTTGCAGATTTTGTAGTCCAATCTAGTTCTTTTTTTCTTTTCTCTTTTAACCAAGATTATTGTTTGGCATATACCAATATATTTGCCATGGTTTTTTAAATTGGTTTTTGTTTGTTTTTTAAATGTCCAGCCTCCAGAGTCACCCCTCCTTTTATCCAGTAGCTCACATTGTAGAAAAATCAAAATAAAGTAAATATATATATATATTTGTAACAAATAAAGAATCTATGTAATGGCTACATGTACCAGAAAAAGACACTTACTGCCATAAGGGGAGTTAGCTGAAGAGCCATTAAGAAATCCAGGGGAACCAGGTACACCAAGATTGGGCATGCCAGCATTGCCATATCCATTCATGCTATTGCTGACTGTGTTGTAATTGGACTGCTGAGGAGTACTGCTCGGAACATATCCTCGCGGGGAAACACTGCTTGTGTTGCGACTGTAACCTACTGTGTTAGGTGGAGAGAAAGAGAAAAACCCATCCCAAGAAAATGGTTATTATTTAGGGGGGTGAAGGGTTTCCCTTCCGCATCATACATTACACACTTTTAATTGATTGCACAGCTTTGGTCTAAGTTGTCTGCTACTGCCCTATCATCTCTTTACAGTTCAAGATAACCTTATCACGCCAACCCTACTTAAATCATCGAGGATCATTCTGTGTTGCCTCTGCTCCTGGCAGAGAAAGCCAACAAAAAGCTTCCTTCGATCCAATTGTGTCAGCTTCCGTCACATTTGTCTTAGTGGTAATTATCAGAAGGCTTGGTTGCTGGTTTGTACCAACATGCTGAACAAACTTTCAGCCTTTTCGGGACTTCAAATGCCAAAATTGGCAGAAACAGGAGGGGAAGGGCTAAAAATAGAAAGGAAAGACCTGTTTGCGGCAAAAAGCTGCTTTTTATTTTAATCTTCAATGTTACAACTGATATTTTTACACACTAAATATAAGCAAGTGCTCCCACTGGGTTCCCATGCTTCAGTGAAAACCAGCCTGGATTTATTTATGATATCAATATGACACAAGTAAGTTCAACAGACACACATAATTTGGACAGTAGCAAGAATTTAGTGGCCCTGATCCAGGAATGTTACGCTGCAATCCTATTCATGCTTAAGTCTCACTGCTTTCAACTGGACTTGCTCCCTTATTAAGCACGGTTAGAATTGTGGCATCAGACAGAACCTACTTGCTCTGTTGACCTCTGCAAGGTTTAGGCACAACTATCTTTCGCTATATTAGAGGTTAATATGTTCCAAATTAATCAGTTATGTTATAAGCAATAATATAGATTATCATGTTTCATAATAATAATACTTATGGCTTTCTTTCAAGTAAATGGCCATAGGATTACAGCACCAAGTAGACATGTAGAAAATTGCACTGTTAATTCTTATAAGCTTTTTGTATTTTATTCAATATTTTCAATAAAGATTCTGTATCGTAAAACAAAAAATAAACTTCAGTGAATATAATTGCCACACCTCTGGTTAATTGAATGCATGAATCCTACTGAAGGAAGAAGGTGGAACATACTGATCAACGTCAAGAATATCCAAAACTTTGGATACATAATTATTCAAACTTCACATACCTTGGTCATTAGCTTGTGATGTTTCTGAAACATTAACTGCTAGCTGGCTGCTAAATGAATTTACTCCCATCATGCCAGTATGAGCTGGGGTGTTGGCAAGTGTTGGAATCTGATTGTGATTGCGTGGCACACTGTATAATGCTTCTGCAATATCTGCTGCTCGTTTCAGAATTATTTCCTGCAAAATAGTAAAAGAATTAATTTCAAGTAAGTGATACAGTGTGCTTGTTTCACCACATGCTCTAATTTTGTGGTGCAGGTTAATCTAAGATTATAGTAGGTACTGATGGATGACAGTGTTCTTGATAAAAGTTTACAGCCTCTCTCATTTGGCAAATTGCTGTACATATTCCTGTAAACCTTACCAGTGGTGACTCTAAAGAGATAAATAGTACAAATATCCCATCTAGCATTTCTGCAAGTGTGGCGTTTAAAGAAGAAAAAAGTACTTGGAAAATGCAGCAAAATTATTTCCAGTAGTTTGCAACACAATACACATTTATCTACCGCGTAGTAATTTTAGCTAGCGATTTCCATTAGCCACCAATATATTGGACCACGTTTAAGCTTAAGCGTTTGGCGCGTACAGTGGTACCTCTAGTTACGAACTTAATTCGTTCTGGAGGTCCATTCTTAACCTGAAACTGTTCTTAACTAGAGGTGTGCTTTCGCTAATGGGGCCTCTTGCTGCCGCTGCACACAGATTTCTGTTCCCATCCTGGGGCAAAGTTCTCAACTCGAGGTAACTCTTCCAGGTTAGCGGAGTTTGTAAACTGAGACGTTTGTAACCTGAGGCGTTTGTAACTCAAGGTACCACTGTATTCTTAATTACCACTTGTGATAGGAAAACAAGTTTGGAAAAGAAAATGGTAAATGAATCTCAATTCTCATTAAGATAGTGCTTCATATCACCACCCTTAAGGTAGCTGGGAAAACGATGTGGTGCACTAGAAGAACACATCAATGTTTTGCCAGGTTTGCAAAGGGCAGCTGCCCATTTGCTACATTGTGTGCATGTGACTATATATGTACATGAGAGGACCCACCTGGTTGTTGTGGGGCATGCCATACAGGGCTTCAACAAGGTCAGCTGCTCTTTTAAGTAATACTTCCTATAAATTAAAAATAACAACAGTAAATTGCTTTTCACTTAACACTGAAATAGTTCATCAGAACAAAGGCAATGGAAAAACAAACATACCCAACACTACAAATACGCTGTGGCATCTGTCCTTACCGAATACCTGATAACTGGGCAGAGTATAATAGCCTGATGCCATTGTTATATTTAGTTGGAGGTATCACAGAGATAGGAAGGTGTTTTGTTTTGGAAGGAAACAGTGTATGTGGTTTAAAGTCAAAGTTAGAGCCTAAAAATAATAATTCATTTTATATCCAGCTGTTCAATTATGACTGACTAGAAAAGGTGTTTGCTGCTGTAGCATGTAGCTCTAGTGTTGAATTAGTGAAATCAGTGCTTGAGGTTTAATGATGTAGTCTTATGGGTATTAAACAAACAAACACATGGTAGAGATATGAAAGGCACAGGCATCACATTTGGCTGTTAATTCCTAGCACTTTAGTGGTGAAGAACAATAAGTAATTTTCCATATCTTAATTAAACTGGCAGAGTCCTTAAAGACAACATCTCACCCCTAATTCATGCCCCAAATTTGCAAGTGAGTTCAATGCTTATTCCTCTTTATTTTGAACAATAAAGTGAATTAACTTGGGTTAATCTAGTTCTTTCATAATGACATTAAGAAATTTTTCAATTAACCTCTTTGACTGCATGTTGTAAAGGACTTCATAAATGACTTCACATTCAGAGAGTGTTGAGTACTTGTGCCTGGGGGCATGGATGCACTGAATTTTGTCTTATCCCTGTCTGCATGCCTACCTCCAGTTTTACGATTGGAGAGGATTAATCCATAGTTTAGTTAATTTTAAATACAAATGGACTTAAATCGAATTTTTATCCTTCAGCTGCAATAGAACTTGAAGTTTGGTTTGGGTCTTTTTTGGGGGGGAGGGGGGGAGAAGGTTGGCAGGGAGGGGATATGTGGTTTGAGAAGATGCAACACCAATTATGATTGCAGTGCTTTCTTAAGGATTGATTTATGTTTTCATGGCAGTGTGCCTAATCTCTTTGAAAACGAGAACTTCAGTGAACCAGTATTCAAAGAATCATAATCTAGAATTGCACAAAAGGGCAAGGGATGTTTTTGGAGTATAATTAGGCCAAATCACATGTTACCAAATTTTTACACTGCAGGAATTTCCATGTAGGGATTATCATGGAAATTGTGTGCAA
>NC_070606.1:43032500-43050000 GCF_027172205.1 Podarcis raffonei | reverse complement strand
GCTAGTGGAGCCAGATTTTCCCCCTCCTGCCCTTTCATGAAAGGAAGAACCAATTGACAGGGCAAACTTCACTGTTGTCTTATTTTAAGAAATTGCCATAGCCATGCTGTAGTTCAGCAACTACCACCCTGATTGGTCAACAGCCATCAACATCAAGGCAAGATCCTCCCATCAGCAAAAAGGTTACAACTCACTCAAGGCTCAGATGATGGTTAGCAATTTTTTAGCAATAAAGTATTTTTTTAATTAAGTAATGTACATTGTTTTTTAAAAAATAATGCTACTCCACACTTGATAGACTACAGTATATTGTAAGCGTAACTTTTACATGCACTGGGGTGCCCCCCCAAAGGATGACATTTTTTTTGCGATCATCACTTTATTGTAGTGTTGTGTAGATGAACCTGCCATATCTCCGATATGGCCTGTATTGAATAGTATATTTACAGGCAAATCCGCTCTCAATCCACCTTCACCAACCCTTTCAGGGTTATGAATTGGAGAACTGCTACAAGAGCAGCAATTTGTTCCTTGCCTTCACTACAAGGAGAGGCGATTGCTGTAACTGAACCATGCTGAGTGAGAAACTAAGCCAACAGCCTGTTTTTCCAGGCTTGGAAACTTCAGGCAGTACACATCTCTGGGCAAATATTTTAAGCTCTCTCTGCCCCCCACCCTCACATTTGCATGGAAGTGGAGAGAATAGATTATAAGAGCTGCAAGCATTGCTTACTTCCCCTCTACCTCTCAGGAAGCAAGGAAACAGTGGTTGCCCAGCTAGAGACCAGCAGATGACACCATGCATTGCTAATTCTGATTTATTTACATCTCACCTTTCTAAAGAAGTATTCAAGATGATTGGGAAAACCATGTCAGGCACAATGATAGCGCCTGCAGATGTAATGGGTGCCATTTTTCAGTTTCATGATCAGCCTAGGCTGAACTTCATGGCTTTGGATCAGGGCCAGGAGACCACTGAATAATTGGGCTGTTCCAAGGGGCCCCAAGTATTATTCCTCACTGTCCCCAGGCTTGTGTGGGCAACATGCAAAAACAAAGTTCCTAGAGAAAGGAGAGCAGGCAAAGGAAATTGCCTGTCAGAGACTTCACTCTTCACTTTCTGTGGTTCCACAAGACAAATGGGCACTATAAATCCTAGTCATGGTGCCACAGCCGGCAGGCACAGGGTGACACTGGTATTCTTACTTCTCAAGCTGAAATTCTTGTTCTTTCTCCAGTACCCCAAAGAATTCAGGGATTTTCCTTTCGATGGAAAAGGGGATGGAAAAACAATCAAGCTTCCCAAAACACCCTAGTGAAACATCCTTTCTCTACACGTAACCCCAAATACACAGAGGAGATGATGGGACACACCACATTCCTACTGACATTTCACACATGGCAAATTCCTCAGAGCAGGGATAGACAACATGGTGCCCTCCAGATGTAGATTACAATTCCTATCAGCCCAAGCCAGCATGGCCCAATGATTAGGGGTGAGGGAAGCCTCAGTTCACAACATCTGGAGAGAATCGGGTTGGTCACCCTATCCTCAGAAAGATTCAGTCACAGGAAAAAAGGATGGCCACTTAGAAGAGACAAAATCCAACACAGGAACAGAGACTTCCCTTCAAGTACTTTCCAGAACTGACCAAAGCCATTCACACTCTGGAATTCACTCAAGAGATAACACCGCAAGGTCAGAGCCACTCGATATCTTATTTCCCAAAGAGATCAATTCCTTTTTTTCCACAAGCCCAAAGTAAACATGGTGGCTTAGGCAGGTTTCTTTCAACTAAGGTTGTTTTCCCTCTGTATGGCCTTGATGACAGAGTCCTCCATGGATGCTATTCATCAGAATGATACAGCATTAGTTTCCATGTGGCTTCATAGCTTATGTCAGAAAGCCAGGCAAACATACTTCATTTATTTCTCCAAACGTGAGTTGAGGACATTCAAGTTTAGCTGGAGTGCAGCCAAATATACAGGAAAGGGAACTTCTATATCAACCTCTGGAAGGACAGAACCCTATTACAGGGAAGTAAGAAGTATCAGGCATGATACCAGTCCAGATTCCCACCCAAGCCAGATAGTGGGATGCTTTCAGCAGTTTGCAACAGATGGCAAATGTCCACAACAGATGCCTGGATGCTGGAGACAATGTCCATGGGGTACATCCTGGGGCTAGCCAGTGAGCCCTGATTTATCAGCTCTCCAAGAAAATATCAAGAGTGATAGATGAGAAGGGGGAAAAGAATCAAAATCTCAAAATGGTGCTGAAATATATGGGAAACTTTAATGAAGGATATAAAGAGCCCAGCGTGTTTTAGCCAGCACTTTCTTTAGGGCAAAGAAAATAAAACAAAAACACTTAGAATACTTCAAAAAGGAATCTTTCTCATGAATGAATATGTCTGTGGGTGCATTGGGTGTCTGCAGGCTTAGAAAAAAACTCAGCAGTTGCTTGATCATCTGGGAGTGAGATCAACACTCTGGCATTATACCTTTTGAAGGAGGACCTTAGTATGGCCAGTTCACAACAGCTGGCAGACCAATCTCATACCTATCAGAACTCCTGAGTATTATGGTAGCTTGTTGAGACATAGTAGATTGGTCTCCTCTTCTCACAAAGTCTCTGTTGATGCTTCTACTGCTTTGCTAGCAACAGATCTCAGATTTTCAGGTGTGAGGGCAGGAATTCTGTATTCCCCCCCCCCAAGGACACCTCCAAGCATCTTGGGACTTGCCCTGTGAAATGTGTTGGTTGACAGAAAATGACTTGCCCAAGTACACCAAGTGTGATTTAAGAGTAGGGACTTGTATCTATAGCTTCTTCTTTTAAGTCTCTACTCATTACGTATCACAGGCTGTTAGCTTATTATCTGTATTAGTAACACTGACATCTTAATTTTCAATTTTGCCTACAGTCTTCATATCGTAGAAATCGACCACAACAGAATGTAATTGTGTGTCATTTCCTGGCGGGGGGGGGGACCCTTTGTCCTCATCTCCTTATTCTGAGTCAGTCCACTCTTCAGTATTGTCTACACTTACTGGAAGTGGCTTTCTAGAATTTCAGGCAGGGGTTTCTACCAGCCCTATCTGTAGATGCTGGTGACTGAACTAAGTGCCTTCTGCATGCTCTACCACTGACCCCATTGCATCTAGAAATCTTGAAAATCAAAAAGAGATTAATGTTCATGTGAAAGCTTTCCATGTGAATGGAGATTTTTTATGTGGAGGTGCTTTCAAATAAAAAAAAGGTTCTTGCTTTAAAAATGTAATTTTTTTTAATGCATGGGAAGTTATCCATCTAGGTAGTAACTTATCAAGTCATATGTCAACTGAGATATCATTTTAGGTAACCTATAATTGACAGTAAGGTCCTCGTGTAGGAAAATCTCCATTGCCAGTCATAAGTTTGAGCTGCTTGTAATAAATAAACATTATGTTGCTTTTTTCTTGTTCTGTTGTTGGCTTTGTGTCACCTGGTTATCCTAGTGATTATAAAAACAACAGAAGCAAGCAGGAAATCTAAACAACTTGGTATCTAGTCCAAAGCCAATATTATTGCATATTTTTAAAATGAACTTATTAATTTACAGTTTCAAACAAAACAAATCACATCAAAAGTAAATAAAAGGCAAAATAAAATAAAACCAAGCACTCTCTGGTAGTATGTAGTCCAACTGAGCAGAATAAACAAACAGGACATCTGAAACAAAGTCCTTCTACTCACTATCATTCCCAAATAAACCAGCTCCTTTACCATCGTGGTATTAAGTATATCCAAAGCAAGGCTCGTGTGTTCAGTGGTATGGAGGCATTACCCTCACGATTTAACAAATGTAATGAATGGCCCAACATTAATTGAGAGGGGCTAGCACCAGTGGGGAGAAAATTCTAACAGCAGCCACAACAAATCAAAGCTTTACAGGCCACCTGCTGCAAAGCATCAGGGAATATAAACAAGGAAGCCGGCATCTTTGCAGTGTATGATAGCCAGTATCTCTTTATCTCTTAGAAGACCCACAGCTTTAAAGTTTGGGTCACCCTACACTCTCACCACATATGTATATAGGTTCTCACAGAATTACACCCGTACCAACATTTACTGATAGGCTTTTTAAAATTTGCCTCAACTTGACAAAAGTACAATAGCAGTTAAGCACCACCTTCAACATGGAACACATACGGTGCTTCCACTTTATCATATTTGTTTTTTTCAAATCAGTTGCCCAAATTTCTTTGAGCCCAGTAGCCTTACTGCTTAAATTATCTTTTTATTGATCACATATATAATTTATTTTAAGCTATCCTCTGGCCTATTACAAAGACATTCAACAAATTTTGGCTCTCAGGAACAGGCCAACGTTATTCATGATGCAGAGAAAAACTCATGAATGCCACCAAGTTTACACTCTTTAGCCAATCACAGTTCATGGATTAGTATATGTGGCAATTGCATTCCATTTTATGCACCTACTTAAAACAAAGGGGCTCACCTAGAAATGTAATGTGTGAAGTAGCCCTGGACTGATCCAAGATGGTGTCCATAGTAGTGATATCAATATAGCTATGTCCAAGGACTGCTTCAGACTGTATGGTAGCCAATGCACACACACAACCAAACCACAGCTGATTCTGACCCATGACATGTTCACCTGCATAATACAGGCATTTATAAATGTATGTTTTCCCGACTTTTATGGATACATGTAAAATATTTTCTGTGGACTTGTGAAAAATATGGTGTGCGAAGTGGCCATAAACCTCTGCACCCAAAGTTACAATTTTAATACTAGGTTTGAGAGGTTTGTGGCTGAGGTTGTCCAGATAGTTTGTGACATGGTAATCTGGGAAGTCTAAAGCTGGTACAGTCAACTATCACTGATTATCAATATTGTACTGTAGAGTCAAAGGCTGAAGTATGCAAAGCTCAGTCTTGCTTCTTTTTTCATTTGGAGCAATTACATTTAGTTTTAAAAAGCTAACTTTAATGCTAATTATCCCAGCCTTATTCTGGGATAACTAACTTCTATCTCTTAGCTGCTTGAACTCACAGCCTTCAGCTTTCCCTGAACGCCAGGGATCCCGGGTTATCACAGTAATGAGGCAAGTTTTTCACCAGCTCTGGCGTAAAGGCTGAAAACCCCTTTGAACAATTCGGACCTATTGTGCTTTTCTTGCATTGTTTTGAGACTGCTCTTAATGCCTCTTCATGAGTTTTAACTTGTACGGAATTCAGCATCCATTCTATCTGGGGTGAGATTTCAGAAGCGTACTACACTCCAGCATTTGCACTGGCTTCATATTGCCTTCCAAGAACAAGTCAAGGTCCAGGGTTAGGGTTTTAATTCATGCAGTATCTAATAGTTTAGGCTTAACATAGCTATAGCCAGTTTCCCTACATTACACTGTGATCTCCTGAGATAAACGGAGAGTCGGTTGTGAAACAATCCAGAGAACAAGAGATTCCTTGTTCTCATGCGAACAAGGGGCCTCACATGAAGAGGTTTTTACTGCTGATTTTCTTCAACTATGGGGACTCCATTTCCATGGAGGCCTGCTAAAGCCTGAGCCTGATGGCCAAACTAAAAGTGGCATTAGTCACATAGCTCTGTTTCTAAGTGCAGGGTGTTGTTGACAGATAGCATGAAGGCTATTTGAATCGGGCATGAATAAAATGAATGGGGCATTTTGGGGCGATGCAAATTGGAGGCACACATGGCCCAGTCTGGATCAGTTCTACAACAAGAGGTCTTAAGGTGCTGATCCAAATCAGGACTTCTGTGCTGGCTTTTTGTTAAAATAACAACAAAAACCCAAACCCTTGCACTTAAGGACAGAACAATGAGACTAATGTCATGTGCAGTTTGACACAAGTCAGCTTTTTGAAGTGATTTTAATCCTTTTAAATCTGACCGGCTTTTACAGCAAAATAAACTAATGATCCTCATAAAAATTACATTCATAGTAATTCAGCAAATATGTTCCCTCCCTCTCCATATTGTTATATAACTAGAGCTGGGCGATACCTGGTTTTCAACATCATGATATATCAGCAGCTAAATATTGTGATATACTGATATATCACAATGTCTCACCTTAGGAGGAGGAAGCAGCAGCTGAGATATATTGTCCATCCCTACAGCTGAGCAGGCCTTCATACTGCTCCAACTCACACAAACCAGAAGGGTGGGGTGGGGCTTCCTCAAAGGTGCACGCGGGCAGGCGGATGGAGCCCAAGCCTGCCTCCGCCTCTGTCCAAGCAAGCAAGACGCCCCTTTCCTCCCAGACTGTCACCTACAAAGTGTTCCAGCACAATCCTATGCATGTTGACTCAGAAGGAAGACAGTGCTATTTTTCTAGAAAAAAAGGTGCCTGAACTCACCATGCACGCTAACCCTAACTCCACCTGAGAGGTGCTGGAACTAAGTTCTGGTGAGTTCTGGCTGGGGGGAAAAAGCCCTGGAAGAAAGTCTCCACAAGTTCAACAGGGCTTACTAGTAAAAGTGTTTAGGGTTACATACTTAGTGCATGTACTCAACATGCATATCATTTTGCCTTGATCATCTTGGGGGGTGGGGTGGACGGAGTAGGTTACAATGGCAAGGTGTAGTTCCCAAACAGATGAATGGTGTTAATGCAAATTTTCTAACAGAGCTGCAGTAGCTGGAGCATGGATAAACAATACACATACACAGCACTTATTTCTACTAATGGTTCCTCATGCAGTTAGGGATAAGAATAAGGAAGTCTGCTCCCAATGCACTACCTCCTAGAAGAATTGGGCACATGTTTTCATTTTTCACTATATAATATTTTTCACCATATTATATTGCTGCATTTCCAGGCTTTCCATGAACGTTCCACCAAGTATATTAACAAAAAAAATCAACAATTTACCCAGATGTCTCTAGCAAAGAAACAGTTTGAACTTCAGAACCAAAGGAGTGTTTGAACAGACCACACAATTCTGAATTCCTAGTGGATGACAACACTAAGACTATTACCTAGGGATTGATGCATTGCTAATGATGCTACAACAGTTAGATAATTCTAAGATAGAAGTAGTATCCAAATAGTAACTAAAACCATACATATTCTTTTTGTGGCATAAAACTACTAGCATTTGATATTTAGGTTAATACAAAGGAGCATGGCATTTTGAGAATACATTTCACTAATGTGGCAGAATATTTACCAACATTATTTATCATTTTGCGAATATGATAGAAGTATTTTTCCAATAGGGTACAGAAACAAGACTACTGTGTCAAAGTGAACAATACGTTCTGTTTTAAGTATTAAATACTCCAAGATGCTTCACTAATTGAGATATATTTTAATAATGCAAACCATAGTTGTGCTTGTCTGTCTTCATATTTGTTGTATTTGGTGCTTTGCACCACCTTTTAAAGACTGAATTCCAGCTGACCCTTGAGTGGATGCAGCATGAAAGATTTATTCCTCTGCTGCCTGCAGCTGTAGTCCTTGAGATATTTTGAGTCCCATTCTGCCCTCAGTCAAAAGAGTACCGTGAAAATGGTACAGAGTGCCCTGATGTAACAAAGGCAACACATGTATGGAAGCAGGTTTCCACATGCACATCCTGTGCTAAACTGAGAATCATGGGAGCAAACAGGTGCTGAATGCACACTTCCCAATACTTTATTGTGACGTTTAGGACCTAGAGCAAAACACACTATTCTTATTTTCGGAACCATGCATGGGGCTCCAGCTGGATAATAACCAGTGCTGTTTGGAGGTGAGGAAACCAAATTCAAATTCTCCTCCTTTCTAAATGTGTTTCAACAATGTGAATGGTAGATAGGTACCTCCAAATATAGAGTAGTGCTGCATGTGCTTGGGCTCAGGCCAGAGTCTCAGCATCAAATAGTTTAAACTCATTACAGGAAGGAATTGGAAATTTATCTTTCTCTTGGGAAAAAAAGCATTGCAGACTAGGACAAGGGTGGAGAGCCCTTGTAAGCCCAAGGGTCACATTCCCTCACAGGCAATCTTCCAGGGGCTGCATAAAAGTGTGACCAGTGGCAGGAATGAGCAGAGCAACCAATGTGGCTGTTGCCTTTGTACAAAGGCCACGGGCAAGACATGCACAATCCAGAGGTTTCAACAAACACATCTCTCCATTCAGGCAAGAAAAAGGCATTATCAAAGTTATAGAACACATTCCAGCCCAGCAAGAACACTCAAAGAAGAGGGTAGAAAAGGTACAGTGTGGAATGATCTGGGGAGACTCCCAAGGGCTACATAGTAAAGCCTTGAGGACTGCATTTCAGCTCCTGGCCTTGAGGTTCCCCACCCAGGGTCTAGGAAATGATCCAATGGAGGCTCTTTAGTTTGGTAGTCTAACCTGGGTAATGGGGTCAACACCACAACTCTAGAGCCTATTGCCAAGGGTGCTTCCCAGCCAACGAATGCACACGACAGAGTTAACTCTTTATTGTCAAAGATAACTTATGCTGCTTCTACAGCTCTGGAGACCTACACACACCAATCTAGCATCTAGGCAGCTATTCCCAAGTCTGTGCTCTATGGAGCAGTCAGAGCAACGGGGGACCACTCCGCCAGTTTTATGTCCCTGCCCCAAACAGGCAGCATGCATGTAGCCAGAGACTACACCGACGTGGAAGTTGCTTCTGCTCTTCCCACTTCAATTCTCTCCTTGTTTTGGGAGACAGTGTGGAAGCACCCGGCCCTTCACTAGCCTGGCCTGCCTCTTCCCCCACCTCTGAAACTCCCCCTGCCTCTGATTCTCGCCTCATGGCTGGTACAGCCCCCCCCCCCCCCGCCCAGGCCACTGCCTGCCTCTCTGGAGTTGGACTCTAGCCCTGCTTTCCTCAGTGCATTCTGCTAGTCCCTGACACCTATGCAATTGGGGCTGCCTACACCATTGAGAAGTGGCAAAAATAAGACGGAAGGCAGCTTTTGTTCTCTAAGCTAGTCCATTAAGGCAGTTTACTTCCTTTCTCCCATTTAATGGACATGGGAAAGTGGATGCTTCAAAGAGTGCTATAAGGCAATCCACACAACCCCATTTTAGCTGAAACGGGAGCATGGAGGCCGCTTTAAAACGCTTCTCAAAAGTGCTGCTTGAAGCACCCAATTTGAAGGGTGGGTGGTGGTGGTGACGGGGGGGGGACTCTCTTTCTTGCTCCACTGTTGCTGCCACCCACTGACTTGCAGCAGAAGTGTAGCAGCTGCTTCAAACTGTTTTAGAGATGCACTTTAATCCTCACTCATCATCTGTTGCACAGGGATTAAATCCTGCTGCCTTGACTTTGAGATCCTGTTCACTGCTGGAAAGAGGGCACATGGTCAATGCAGGACTAAACCATGTCCTCCTGCTGATATCACCAGTGACGTCAGTGGGTGGGCGTGGTTTGGATTAGTAGGAAATGCCCCTCTGGCGTTTTCCCACAAAACAAATACCAGCTTCAGAGGAGGCATTTTCCTTGGGAATGCAGTAAGTAGGAATGGGGTACATTGCCCCCCCCCCGTGCCTGCTCTGGTCCTGTTGATTATCAGCCTCTCTTCCTCCATGGATGCAGTTTGCATTTTAAAAGTCTGTATGTTGAGTGCAAAGCTGCATTTAACATCATGTCAAGTTTGCCCTTATTTCTAAATGTTTGGAACCACTGGGTGGGTGGGTGGGTGTGCGTAGCAGAGTTGACTGGCAGAACTGAGGCTTATGTGGAAGGAGCCTAAGGTGGGACTTGGGCTAAGCTTTGTGTAATACCAATTTTTGGAAGCACCTGGTACCACATAGTTATGAAGATGTGTAAAAGTTTTCAGTAGCCAAAACCTTGGGTTGTTGAAGGAAAAGATGAAATGCCTATTCAACAAAAATGCTTTTTTTAACAAATTGTTTGATATAGTGTGTCTTTCATTTGTCCCGTGTAATGATGTTTTCATAGGCACAGTAGAGAGGAAAGAAGAACTGAGAGAAAAAGTATCAGTGAAAACAAAGTAAGAGTTTTATGCATGTGATCATATTTTTATCAATTACTGAGTAAAAGGAAATGACCCTTTTGTCCTTTGGGGGCAGGGGAGGGCGAGATGAATGAGTATTTCCTTGCCGTTCTATTTTGTCAGTTTTGGTACCACAGAGTCAATAACTTCACCTTCATGCAGAAACTCTGTGATTTATAAGTTCCTCCTTTACCCAGTGCTGCCACAACCTGGAGAAGTGGAGCCAGTTGTGATGCAGAGATCAGACTTTGGTCACAGCTACTTGGGAGGGGGGGTGGAGGAAATAAAGCACTCTCTGATGATAGACAAATGTGTCTTGTTAGCAACAGCCAAAAAGCGCTTGACTTGTACTAATAACAAAAAGGCCATGTTGGTCACCATGGGTCTAAAGACGAAGCACCCTGTCACTGCCTTGGTTGGGAAATTAGCAAATAATGTTCCTTTTCTTTGATAAATGGGTGACAGTTCTCTCTCACCAATCATTTTTTAACATTTTGATGCATGTCTATGATCCCGCTGGAGGAACAGAAAAGTTTACTGGCCCTCAATTTTCAGATGATGAATGGAACACTCTAAATGTGCGATTTCTGTATGAGGTATAGTTCATTTTAAGCAATTCTAGTAAATGGGTGTCACTGATTAGAACAAATAGTCTACTTGTGCAATAGCACAAATGGTATGTCTCATTCTTCTGGTCTCCTTTGAGACAGAAAAGAAAGGGGACAACAATGACCACGTTATACTTATTGGAACTGCAGCGGTTTAAAATGAGCTGTTTTATGCAATCTTAAGATATTGTCAGTGTGATTGGAAACCAAATCAAAAAAATTTATCTCCATTATTGCTGGCCTAATTGAAATGCTTATGGTACTGAAAATGAAAAGACAATGCTAAACAGAATCTCAGTCTCTAAACAGAATCTTCCCATCTCAGCTTTTATAAAATATGTTTTTTGCTAGATAAGCTATATCTAGCATAATATTTGTTTGTTTTAAAATTAAAACATAGTAAAATTAAAGTATCGGCTGTAACAGTTTTGTCTGGGGGGGGGGCACAAATTAGCCAATCAGTTTTGAAGAACATTTTAGAAAGAACCATCCTGATAAAAAGATAAGAATATCTGTCCCACTTTTTAAGGACCTCCTGGCAATTGTATTGGTCCAGATTTACTGGCCTGATCAATAAATAACCAATACTATAAAAAGAGAAAGATGCCTTGTGGATAATGAAAGAATTAAAAAGCAAGCAGGAGACAATTAGAATTGCTAGGAATGCCAAAACAGCAGTAAGTGTTCTTTTTAAGTGCTAGCCAACCAATGGTAACCATTCATTATCTGTGTTTTATTAATAATTTTTCATGATGACAAAGTTCTGTGGTTAAGAACTATAATTGAATATGTACAAGAAATTATCAGGTGGTTTGAATTTAACTAAGGCATTAGCATTTAGTTTAGCATAGTAAAAATAGTATGATTTGTGGGAGGCAATTAACAATCATTTGCTCTGTGGATACAAGTAATTTGTTTAAAGAGCACTGACCTATGAGACAGCTAGTTTGTGTTGGCTGTGATGGAAGGGAGCTATTGACTCTGAACACAGTGTAGCAGTCCCATTGACAAAGCCACACTGGAATTTACACGGAAGATCCTTAAATGCTCAAAGCTTGTGAGATCTTTTCATAGGGTGAAGTGGTTAAAAACAATGTGTACTAGCTAAAATGGATAAATATACAGATGGTTAACCCTGGAGCACCCGGAACAAAAATACAGTTACAAATACAATATATTCCCCTCCCTGCAATATTGAGCAAGCATAGGAGTATCATGCATTTTTGTTTACACATAAGTAGTCTATTAAGAGGAGTGATTACTTGTTGTGTAATCATTTCATAAGTCTGAAGCTGAATGGGGTTTTTTGTGCAGGAATAATTGTTATTCTGATAACTAGTGAATGTGTCAAAGGCCTAGAAATGGTTCAGCATTCAGATTTTTCTGCTTTGGTGTTGGATATGTTTACCCTTGTTGTTGCAATTGGGTTTCGTGTACTGCAAGTGATACTTGAATCCCTATACTCTTTTTTGCTTGAACAAAAGTTAACCAAACTGAGGAGGAGGGAAGAAATGGGCTGCAAAACACTTAGCTGAAAGAGATACGGCTTGGCATGGTTTTCTTTTGCCCACCAGGAAACTATTATGTAAAATGCACTCCAGCAAAATAGTGACATGCTTACACCCAAACTGGTGTACACATACTACTGTTTTCTTAAAGACAACATACATAATGATTCCTCATAGTTTCAAATGTGTGCTTTAAAAAAAAAATACTAACTGCAACATAATTCCATTTAGAAGCATACAAATCACAATTTGCCGTAATCAAATAACATTGCAATGCTTATAATCTAATTAAAAAGTAATCTCAGATATTTAATTTAAGAACCTTCAATGACTGCTAGTAAGTAAAATGATGAATCTAACCTGCAGAAAGCTGCTTAATTTAAATACGCCAAGAATTTTATTTTCAGGTAAGAACAATTTTAATTGTCATTAAACAAGCAAGTGATACACTACTTGACAAATATTAAAACAAGTACTGCACTCAATTATTAATTTGCACTGTTCACTTTTAAATGCAGCAAATATCTCATTAATTTAATTTTAGGTGCCCACCAGTTTATATTGCATTTTACAGTCTAGAAGGCAATTTACTAACTGGCAATTACATACAGAATGATTGTTAATTCTGCTCCTAAGTGCTAGCTGCTTGAAAACTGTTATGTCTCTCTAATTTTTGACCTTCTTACAACAAGGGTGAGGTACACTGGGAATTCCAAGGACTAGTGGAGAAGAGCTGGACATGTCATTTGTGACTCATTCTTTTAATTCACCGTGCTAATCAACTGAACTGCCACAATCTCCCAAGGTAATTGTATCTTTACAATAGTTGAAAGCAGCAGGCAAAAAGGCATGGATAGATGGTAATAGACCTTCCTCTCAGCCTGCTGAGAAACAGAACAGCAATCTTACTATATGTGACTAATAGGGCCTGGTGCAGGGGGGCTGTGTTGTTGTTTTCCCTTGTGTTTAAAATCTGGTACTTTTATATTGGTGTACACACACACACGTCATTTAAATGTCTCAACTTCTGTACTTTTCAAAAGCAGTTTTCTCCACCACACTGCACCCTTGTTTCATTATTCTGCAGCCTTGTTGCCCTTTGTTCCACCTCATGCTGAGAAGGTTAAATGTTAGAGTGCCAAGCCAGACTGCAAGCATGGTGGGACACTGATGGAAAACAGATGCCCTGGGGATTCTGCCCCTCCCTCTTATGGGGCCACATAATTTTCATATTGTGAAATACAGTGAAGTTTGGCTCAGTTTTCAATGGTGAGTGTAATTTCCAATGATTATCTCATTGTCCCCATCAATTTGGGGGCAATACAAATCAGACTGAAGTTTCCAGGTCAGACAGGCTGTGACCTTACCCTTCCTCTTACTTTCTGTAGCCATATAGGCTTCCGTGCCCCTTAAAATGCATTTGAAACGTGTAGTCTTGCAAGTCTTTATTTTTATGCTTCCAGTAAATTAATTGCAGCCACAGCAGTTTTAGTAACTTTGATTCACTTAAATGTCGTTCTTTAACATTTCCTATGACTTCTGGTGAAAGGGACAAAGAATAAATTGATCTTTATGAGAATGTGACTTTTAAACACTGTAAAACTATGAAAGTTTATGTGGAGAGAACCATTCAATAAATTCCATTTATCTATTGAGTTTTGAAGACTGAGGCCAGGTTCTCATTAGTGTGTGCTCTGAAGTCGGTGGAACTATCCATTTACATTAGCTAATGTATCAGGATTATAAATAACTGCTTTTTTAAAAAAAGAAAAAGAGAGAGGACCCCACGACATAAACACTTATAGGTATCCTGACAGAGCTAAGCAGGACTACTTGCAAACAGACATTTTCAGAATAGACTCCCAGTATAAAACCAGCTAGGCTCTGGCAAGCTAATAACATAAGTAGCTCTTCAGATGTTTTAGTTATCAGACACTCAAAGAAATCCATAAACTACAGTGTTGCATCATAACCACCATGAAACATGTCTGCTAAAGTGTTTACCACACCTGCACATATCCTCTATTTTAATTGCCATTTCATCCATATAAAATTCCTTAATATATCATAATAACTAGGCTATTCTTGGGGAACTTATGGCCCTCCAGATGTTATCAGCCCCGCTCAGAACAGCTGGTCGGGTATGATGGGGTTTGTAGTTCAACAGCATCTGGAAGACCATAGCTTTAAAAATATCTGTATGGTGCTTTTCCAGACAAACCCCATCCAAAGCAGCTTATATTAACAAAAACTACAAGTACAAGAAATCAGTATTAACTAAAACAAAACAAAATCAATATTACTTATATAGAAAATGAAAACCACAAGAATAAAAACAGAGTCACAAAAATAAAAGCAGACTCCAACATGGTATTCCAGCCTCCATCTAGTGAACAGGACTACAACTGATTGGGGAAAGACCAGTTGAAACAAATGAGTGTTATTAAAGGACTTCCAAAGTAGCCACTCACCTCAGCTCTACTGAGACTCAACTGGTTCTGATATCCCTGCTGTAAACCTTGCCAAAGTTATCACCGCTATAGCCACCACTAATTATTGTCTCACTAAGACAGCCAAGAAGAGAACTTTTAGGAAGTCAGGATGCACTGTGACCAGATAATAACAATTGCCAATGGTCTCAACCTATTCTGTTCCCTCAGCCTCAGATTTTCTCTTAAAGGGGCGCTCTCTTCTTGGTACTCTTTTCTCATGGCCACAATCCATCAGAAGATTTGGCATGCTTAAATGACCTGACTTCAGGGGCTAAAACTTCCCTAATTCTGTGTTGGATTGTGGCTGATACTTGTAGCGTACATGCCTGACCGTCGAAAGATGGTTGGTGCTCATATACCTTTATTTTTATTTTACTTAACAAAAATTATATACCACTTGATTTTAAGAAAACTTCTAAGTGGTTTACAGAAATAATAATAAAGCCGTCCAAAAATATGTGTTCTGAGTTATGAACCACTTCTCTGTGCATAATATAGTCATGTTAAATAAACAAGGAGTCTAACTGGGTGTAGCATGAGGTGGTAGAACCTCCTTTCGGATTCCCTCCCCCTTAGGGTTTACAACCTTTGAAATCTTACATCCAATTCAATGCACATTGACTGACATTGTAGAGTCTTCTCCGCCATACCACCTCACAATGTGCACCTAAGCTTTCCAACGAGAATGCATGGGCATACAAAACTGTACCATGGTAGTTAGTATACATTTCAGTTATGTCACAAACCTGTTACTTCGGAGCAACATGTTTTGCAAGTTCTATGTTATCAGGCTTTAGTATTTTCCACAGTCATTATAAACTAGCAAAGGAGTGTCTGTTTAAGATAAATGTAGTTCATTTGTACATATTAATTGATTACATCTCTTCCAGATGACATTGTCAGTAGGATATATTAGTAAAGGAGTATGACCCTGATACACATTCATCTTTTCAGTCTAGTAAGCTTCCTGCACTCATTTTTTTTATGTCAAAAGGATTATGTACAAATTAGTGATAAAAAATTCAAAAATATGCTCTCTGGCATTGTTATACCTTACCATTACGTGCGTTTTAAATAAATAAATAAACTTGAAGCACATTAATTGCAGCACATGTCCTTATTTCCAAATTTTGCGTCATGAGAAGTTGTTGTTGTTCAGTAGCAAAATGTATTTCCAAACATGGTATCTCAGAGCACCTCATTAATTTCATTCAAAATGTAAGCATGAAATACCAGGCAGAATCACCATAGTCCCACTGGGATTTAGAATAGCTTGAGTAACATTTCAACGTACTCGCAAGGGTTAAAACCAGCACAATGTGTATGTATGCTGCCTTGTCTTTTAGTGGAGGGAGGTACAAATCCACCTTTGTACCCACAAAGGCTTTTAACAAATTATTTATTTACCATGAGGGCTACAAAATCTGGGCATAATCTGTTGTTAATGCCATAATGGAAGAGTGGGGAACCTCCAGCCTAAGCAGTCCTGGCACGGTTCCTCATTTGGTCCACAAGGCTATTTTGGTCAAGCCACACCTACCTAGCCTCCACATATGACATCAAATGTGGGGTATGTAAAAATGAGGCTTGACCAAAGAGGGTTTGCCATGTGCTCAGTGCTTTGCAACACCCAACTATCAGCCGATTGCTGGGGTATACATAGTTGATCATCTCCTTGAGCAAAAACAGGACGCCTACCATCATAGTGATGCCAAGTGACTGAAAGGTGGGCAACTCTGTCCACCTGTCGAATTTAACCCAAGGTCTGTAGGAGAGATACTGTGGATATAGGAATCATCTGTCCCTATCAACATGGCTGAGCATATAGGAATGGTCTGTGCTCCTTATTTTAAAAAACAAAATCTGAGGATTTTGTTTAATGTAGTGCTTAAGTAAATCCTTGCATGAGTGGAATGATTCCTGCTTATTGCAACAGGACTTTTCCTCCCTCACCTTCCCCCCTGACCCCCTAAATTTGTTTGGGAGTTCTTCTCAACATTCCAGGATGGCACAGAGTGTACACATGGAGAGGGGGGGGGGAGTCCCATTGCACCAGCAGAAGTCGTTCCACTCCACTCATGGAAGTATTTAGTTGACCACTGCCCTGACATTCTTTGGTACATGTATGTTTATACAAGAGTATTCTGGCAGAACTTGAGTTCATGCCTAACTTTTCCAGCTAAACTGTCAATAATATCCCTTGTTTTATATTACAGCATAATTGTAGTGGAAAATACAAAACAGTTTCTTGAAATAAATGTGGAATTATCCGAACATAGGATGCACCTTCAGAGTTAAAGGTGCCTTTTGAGATTAACCCATTGCTTCGAACTGGCTCACAGATTTACTAATGTGACTGTACCAACATGAAAATGAAAATCCAATGTTTTAATTCCCTGCACCATTAAAGTATGCAAGACACAGATTAGAAGAAACAAAGAAGCTTTACACTTACCGGTATAGACAAACCGTCCAGGAGCACCTTTACAGAACTGTTTGGATTTGTAGGAAAGAGTTACTTCAACAACTCCGGGAATGTGGCGTGGCGGGGTTTGGACTCTGATGGCGTGGGGTGTTATCAGCTATGGAAAACCATACAGTAAACATAAGTTCAGTCAAGATTGTAGTGATAGTACTCACACTTGTCAATTTGATGTAATTAGTCAAATGGGTCTAAATTGGGCCTTCTTATCAAAATGCTGCTGTCTTGCTGTCACAACGTAAGATCAGGGTACCAGTAGGTTTTTTTAAAAAATGAAAGAATATCTGCAAATGATCCTTGGTTTTAGTTTGCAGGAAAGGCCACAGGGCATCATTCATATGAAAATTGTCTCCATATGTTTCCTTAAACCTGTTCCTGGTAATTTTTTTTAATTTGCCCATTTGAATCTGG
>NC_070606.1:43015000-43027500 GCF_027172205.1 Podarcis raffonei | reverse complement strand
CTTATTACCTATGTGATATGGATGCCTCCTTCAAGATAGTTGTGCTTCATGTCATAGTGGTGCCATATAAAAGGACTAATCATGTGAATCACCCATAGCATATGTTTTCCTATGCCAGCAGCCCCACTGGAGGTATGGTACAGGCATGGAAAATAATCATGCAACTCAGTGGGGCACACATTGCACTTGTTACATCTGTAACATGGATCCCAGCCATATGGAATCAGTTATTTTTTTCTGCAGCTATGAAATTGCTCAGATAATGTATTTAAGCAGGCTAGACAGTAGCTACAAATTGCATGTATGTAAATCACTTAGAGGTATGACTGTACTTAAGGAACCCAACCTGAGGCTGATTGGAGGATGGTTTTTGTTTTGTCTTACGCTTCCATTTTAACAATTGCATTCTAAAAAAATTATTAAGGTTTAGTCCAGTGATTTAGGTCAAGATCCAAGTATCTTAATCTGTTTCAGGTAGCTATTGCTTTTGACAGATATTAATTCATTCCACAAGCAGTTTTCTTAAACGAGTAGTTCCCACATCAAGGTTCTCCCTTAACAGGCATTTTCAGAATCAGTTTTGAATTTGTATTTCACTATGAAGAAGATATGGATTGCAATTCCTATGTTCTGGAATTCCCATTCTGTGTAGCTCACTTTGCCCTTTCTCTTTCAGTTTTTTGAAGGCCTATAAACATAGCTGTTTTCATGCAAGCATTTGATTATCCCTGTCTTGGTTGCTTTTTAGGTTTTAGTAGGATTTTATGTACTGTATTGTTGTTATCTATTCTAATGTACTTATTATCATGTCATTTTTAAAGCCTGTCAGCTACTTTGAGGGCTGCATGTGTTTTGGGAAAGTGGCAAATAAATGCATTAATAAATATGCTCTGAAGTTGCTTTACATTGTTAGAAATGTATCCATTACTGTATACATTTATAGTGGCACATAAACAGAGATGGAGAGCATCAATCATTCTTTCATGTGTGTAGCTGGGTTTGACATTTGGCCTTAAGTAGATGCTAAATAGATATAGTTCATTACATGCTTTCATATGTAACATATAGAGGCTGGTGGTTTTTCTGAATCTGATTGAAAGAAAGCACAACATTTTTCCTTATTCAAGACCTCAGTAGTGCCTTAATCTGTTGCAGTAGGACCCAGGAACAGGAAATTGACCTCACATAGTAAATTCTTTACAGATTTGGTCATGTTTTTAGGACCCATTTAAACTTACATACACAATCTGTGAATGTATTTCTGGACTGAAGATTATGACAAGCCAAAGTAAAAGCAAATCGAACTGAAACAGCAAGAAAAAGCTGTAAGCAAATAAACAGAAAAGAACGAGAAGAATGGCTGTATGTTACATGTTAAAGAAAGGAAATAAAGTTGGAAGCAAATGCAGGAGAGACAATCTTCTCCTTGATGTGCAATCAGAAATGCTAATGTGCTGTATTTTAATAGGATGATCAAGAAGAGAAGTATATAATGTAAAAAGTAAAATGTAGTCGTGTAGCAACACAAAATATGGTGCAAAAAAAGCATTGCAAATAAAAAACGACATGTAAATGTGTGCCTACCATTTTCCAGATAAGAAGGGGCCGTACCTTCTGAGGGGTCAAGGCGGCGAGCCCGCCTTCCATGTTTGGAGTTGTTGTGTACAAACATGTTGTCTGAGACAGCCAGAACATGGCCGTCCACATTGACTGTTGTTGATACAACAACCTGGGGGAGAAAAAGAAAAGAAGCACATTTCTTTTTTGAAGCATGTAGTCAGAAAATGTAGTGCAGCTGCTACAATAAGTTTAAACAACAAAGTGGAAACATATAATCTGTTCCTTTTCTCTGTACATAGATTTATTCATAGATGCATTCACTCCTTTTTGGCTATCAGTGGAGATTTTTTAGCTCACAGTTTTTTCCCTCCTCCTCAACACCCGCTGCACTAATTAGAGTTTAATCTCCTATTATGCTAACAAATGAATTCAATTCAGGGAAAATATTCTTCTAGCCATTTGTTTCAGAAACACCCCTCTAACCACTCATTTTAAAAGCTACTGTTTTGATTGATCTGTTGATATATTGATTAGATAGTTTATCCAATTAAAATTTGTACACTTGAGACTGTCTTCAAATGAAGAATTGTGAGCACTCCAAGTCAGAGGGGGAAAAATATTTTGCTTAATAAATCAGTAACTATATGTAACTCTCCATTTTCTCTCCAGAAATGATCTCTAGGTCACTTTCACAATTACATTTAATGTCTGATAATGAACTTTTTTGCATCTGAAAAGACCAAGTTTAATATGAATACTAAAAGTGCTTTCAATTCATGAAAAGTATCCATTCTCAAGTTTAGTCAGACACTCACTGACCCTGCTTTGCCAATGAAAATTCCTTTATTTTTAACTGAAAGCTTTCTGTACTTATTTCCAAGTTTAGAGTCTTGCCATAGAAGAGATGTCAGACTTAGTAAGTTTTTTTTAAGGAACAGTTACAAAAATGCACATCCTTGGCATTAAGAAATTCTACCCCGTAGAATTGTGAGTTGCATTCTAGAAGTGCTTCTGTAATTATCAATGGATGAAAAGTCTTTACTTATTGTATTTTGAGGTACATATGTAAGTTACTTGCATAGGCAGTGTTTATTACCATAATACAATATGGCCAGATTTGGCAGCCAAATTTATAAATTTATTATGAAAGGTTCAGATTCTCTAACTTTATTTAAACCACTCTTGTACTGTTACTCATGTTTGTCCTGCCCTTCCCAGTGGAGCAATTGCTCTACATTTTTGGTTGTATCCAGTTGTGTCCCTCCATTGATGGAAAGCAATTTGATCCAGCAGAGGTTTTTGTTAGCAGAAAGGGGGAGATGATATTTGATGATGAGGGGGTGCAAGGGACTCCAAAGGGAGAGGGTAATCAGCAAAAATCATGATAGATGTTGAAGGGGACATCAGGAGAAAGGAAGAATTTGTGAATCCCGTTTCAGCTTGTGGAAGCCTTTACTGAATCAAAGAGCCTTCCATCAGCAGTGAAACAATTCAATACAACCTTTTACTTTTAGTTTAAGAACAACAGGGAACGGTGCTACAGCATATTAAAAGGACCAACCTTTTAATTTCTGTTGGGAGGGGAGAAATGGAAAAAGGTGTATCCTACAACAACTTACTATACATGAAAACACAGGACACTTTTCCTTTCCCAGTGGGTCCGAGGCATCAGATGTAAATTCTTTCCTATTTTCTATGTTTTAGATCACCTTTGATCCTGTTTTTTTCCACATGCTGTAATTAGCTATCAGCTATTACAGCACCTTCTCCTGTATATTCTGCCTCCTCTGAGCCAGCCATCTGTGTTCCCCTTGAGAGAAGCCTGAGGGTGTTTCTCTAGAAGTCTGTGATTCTGCAGCCTGCACTGTTTTCTCCGAAGAGTCAGGCTGTATTGCTTCTCCAGGACATCCATTATGGGAGATTCATAAAGTTGGACTTTGCCTCCAGTATCCCAAATTCCAGTCCCTGCAGTCACATTACTAGGCTAGTTGCTTTTCACTTTTAATGAATTATAGAGGTGACTGACATCCCCCAGTCCTATGTACATATAATGCTTTTAGAAACAGGGTATCGTAAAGCACATTAAAGAGCAATTCTAAGGGAAGCTGGGGTTCCTCCCTCCCGTTGCTAGGCCACAGTATGTTTTCCAAAAACAGATAAAATTGTATTTAATATATAAAACACGTTTTGTTCCGTCACTGATATATAGGTCAGTAATCACAAAAGGAAAATTCTATAGTTCAGCAAAAGTACATATGCTCTCTCCTTTGTTTTATTGGCTCATTCCTGCAGCGCACCTAAAGAAAAGTGCTGAGATAGTAAAACAAGTTGAAAATATTGTTCAAGACCTGACATACTGTTAAATCCACTTAACTCTTCTAAGAAGTAGGTAGCTTAGTTAAGGAAACCCAGGGAAGTCTTCCCAGTGACTTCCTACTGGCTACATTGCCAACCACAAAACTATTCATGGCTGATGCTTCATTTAGTCACTGGTGAGACATGAGGGACATTTCCACTCATTGCAGGTTTTACTTTATGCTCTGTTCAGATAGATCAATATTATCAATCCACATGAACCTGAGCTGCATGAAAAATTGAAGCTTGGTGCAATTGTTCTGAAGAGTTGTTTTTCTCTCTTCAACTTGGCTAGCATCACTTGATTGGGTTGGCTATGCAAAGAAGCCCACCTTAATTACTTTAATAGTAAGTTACTCTTCTCAGAACCATCTCTCGGACTGAAATGTTTCTAATCTAAAATGTTATATTGCTCCATAACTATTCCCAGTTAAAACAACAACAATCTGTTAAAACAGAAAGATTTCTATATTGGTTTTGAGTTACCTACAGTAGTTTTTTTTTATAAAACTGCAACAAGAGACAAATAGAAAATAACTGTTATTAAGAAAATTGACTTTTATATCATGAAAACCATAAAGATTGAGCCAAAACCCAATAAGTTCCATGAACATTAGCTGCCCCACCCCACCCCAACAAAGTAAAACAATGGTATTTGGCATGTAACAAAACTTTTCTGAACAGTATAACTACTCCACTACATAAGGAATTTTTTTGAAATAATCCTTAGATGTTTTCAAGTTCTTGGTGGTTAATCTGTGCAAAACATATACAAATTGTCTCTGTGCACATCAGAGCTTAAAACCTGAACTATTGGCCAGCAAGAGGTACTGCCCTGCCCTTTGGGATTACTACACGTGTTCTTGGTGGTGGTGGGACATCTCAAATTAGGTCTACTCAGATAACCAGAAGAGGGGCAGCTACTGTGACAATGGAAATGAGAGAGGCAGGCATTCCTGTTGCTTTACTGAGTGGTCTGGAAGGTTGGGAGATCTGACTTGCAGAGGTCACAAAGAACTGAAAATACAACATGCAATTAAATTTGGCAAATGTTCGTAACAATTAGAGAGAAATGATAGAGTCTCCTTAAATCAACTGCATAATGCTTCTTCTGCGCAAGTACTTGAAAGCCTTAGCTCTTTTTGAAATCTGTACCTGGAATCTTCGCATATCTCGTGGGTTGCCTGCATTCTTCAAACAGTTCTGATTGCACTTGAGGAAAAACTTTAGAAAAAATCTACAAAAATACAAAATTAAAATTTGTTAGGGATGTCAAAGATACAGGACGGATTTGAAAGTATGCAGCAGATTCTATACCAAAAATTACAAGTGGAGTGTTGCCAAAAACAGAATGCCATTTTTCTTGTTTTATTTATTTCATCTATAAACTGAAGCTCATACCAACAGCAGCATGCCCTTGAACAATCGCATCTTCCAGTCTTGAGAAGAGAATAGATATTTTGGGCCAGATACTTAAGTGAACAGTGCAGATCAATCGGCCACATTTATAGTGTGCTCTTATGCATGATTACACAGAAGTAAGTTCCACTGTGTTCAATAGCATTTACTCCCTAGTAAGAATGTTTAGGATTGCAGTCTCAATCTGAAATCCCATGCCTATTTATTTGGAAATAATCCCATTGAACTCAGCAGAAGTTACTTTCAAATAACTATGTGTAGGACCAGGATGCTATTTAATACAAAGACATGGAAATCAAATGTGTGACTAATGCATGCCCCCCCAATAACTGCTATAATGACTTACAATTTATAATTTCCTATATATTGAGGTTTAAAAACCCTTGTATATTTTTTCCAACTTTACACTTGAAAGCACGTGGGAAAGATAATCTTATCTTATTCCAACAACATTTAGACTTTGCCTAATAGTATAGCTGCTCACTGTTTTTTAAAGGGTGAAGAACCCTTGATAGCTATTCAGTCCAGTATCCTTGGTGGAGAAGGCTCAATTGTCATGAGTCATGACCCTGACCCTGAGCAGCAGTACTGATTTTGACACAAAGGAGGAAGAAAAACAAATTGGATCATGAAAATCAGTGGTGCCAGCCAAGGAGATACTAATAATAATAATAATAATAATATCTTTATTGTCATTGCCCCCTCTCAGGGACAACGAAATTACTTGACTGCTCCATAAAAACACTAATTAAAACAATACAATATAGTACAGCAAGGAAGATTAGATGACTTTCAAAGTCCAGGCTTCCCATTCAGGGCTGAGATCGCTCTGGAGAAGAAGCTGTTCTTAAGACGGCTCGTTCTTGTCTTCATCGTCCTGTATCTCCGTCCCGACGGCAGGAGCTCGAAGAGACAGTGACCAGGATGCGATGGATCTTTTACTATGTCCAGTGCCTTCCTATGGCACCTTGTGGCATAAATCTGCTCTAAGGTGGAGAGTGGGCAGCCAACAATGCTCTCTGCTGCCTTAACAACTCTGCACAACCCCATCCTGTCCTGGGTAGTACAGCTTCCGTACCACACACATAAGCCATAAGTGAGCACGCTCTCAATGGCACAGTGATAGAAGGCAAGCAGCAGTTTCTGCGGGAGATGGTTTTTCCTTAGAATTCTCAAAAAGTACAGTCTCTGCTGCGCCTTCTTCACAAGCCCCCTTGTGTTGACACTCCAGGACAGATCCTCTTGTAATTCAATGCCCAAAAATCTGAATGTTGTTACCCTCTCCACACAGACCCCTGGTAGGCCAGGGAGATGCCCCAGCACTGAGTCTAAGCCTGTCATCTAGGAGCTCCTTGAAGCAGAGGCCTCAGAATTGGATCTCCTAGAGGCAGCACCCTGTGAGCCAGATTCCCCTGAAGATCCAGTCCTCTTTACACCAGGAGTCCCATGCTTCTCAGTGCCTGCTTACCTGCACAGGCAACTCGCAAGGCAGGAGCTGATGGAAGGGTGACACAATGCTGGTCCCTAGCCACAAGGACTACCCCTTTCTACACTCTTTGGGCAGGGGATGGCGCTTGAAATGGGTATTAGGTCTCCATTGAGTTGCAGGTGTTGGTGAAGTAAGTTATGTGCTTGGAGCTATCCAAGGTACTGCAACCCTAGCTTCTCCCTACATACAACTTGACTGGCATCCATCATCATGTCTCTATACCCCACTCATGGTCAGGGCGGGACACCAAGGTCCACAAAACACCATGAAATAAATAGCAGGTTGTACAGTTTAAAAGTTTTCATCAGTTGCACCTTTTCTGTTTCAGCTTTTAAGTGTTTAGTACATCAAAAGATAAAAATTGAAGACACGAACTGGGCATTTCAGCCATGCCATATAGGAAGCTCTTATATATAAGAGGTGAGCAAAGTCTCCCACCCTTTTCTTTTTTTCTTCTTTAACAACAAATAAGAATAAACCCCTGCCATAACTTCAAGCAGCACCCTGGCTGCATTCTTGGAATGGAATGTCCTTGGGAACATTACTGTGTCACAAGGTAGCATTGCTTCCAGAGGCACTCTACGCTGGAAATTTGGGTCAGCCCTTGAAGTGTCAGTAATGTCTCTTGTTGAAAAGCTGAAAAGAAAACCGTGGCCACCTTGCATATTTAAGGTAGGAATACCATTTTATTTTTAGAAATTCAGCCCTCCAAAGATTAATCTCCTCCCTCGAAGATTACACCCCTCATTCACGCAATTATTTCAAACAGTAATTCTGTAAGTGGCATATATGGTTGGCAGAGACCTCCTGCTATAATCTTAATTATGCCAATGGTGTGTATGCAAACCCACTGGCAACTGGGGATGTGCAACAGGCTGAATACTATCATGGCAGGAAGTCCCATGCAAGGAGAGGCTCAGAACATGACATCCAGAGCACAGCCTCATGTAATCACTCTGAAGCATCCAGCAACCTAAACACCTTACACATGGTCTACTGATATCCAACAGCTACTTATAGCCATGGGCAAAACAGAGGTCTTTGGGCCATGCAATCGGTATCAGACTGCATCATCTGCACCACCAATGAGTAGCAAGTAATGGGAAGAAGCACATCAGTGGGTAAAGTTCACTTTCTTCCTGAGCCCTTACCTATTACTCTTGCAGCCTGTATGCTGCACCACTGACCTGCAGGCCAGTGACTTCATTTGTATTAGTGGTAGTTGGAGGCTGCAGTGCAACATAGTTTCCCCTACTATTCTGTACATTTCCTTGCCCATGGATAAAGGTTTAAGCATAGCTATGCACCTCCACTTCCCAGCCTCCACGCAGGAGGGCAAGAACTTGGCTTAACACAGCTAGGGAAAAAACCAGAGAAACAAGAGATATCATTTGATGCACTACAAATCTAAGGTCACCAATAAGACTCAGGGTGAAATTCAACATTGCACTAATATGATTGTACCATCAGCGTGTGCTTTTCTGCTTGCCAGATGGAACAATATCCCCTCGCCTCTCTCTGCATGCAGTTCTGACCCTGCAGAGTGGATTGGGGGAAGGGGTAGAAAAGCCTCATTGTGCTGGTAGGATTCCTTCAGCTGGCTTCTGCTAGCACAATGGGTTAGTTAAATCTGGCCCTTCAATTTAATGGGGTTCTGGGCAAGCCTGGACTACGATGCTTGAAAAGTATGCCTTCACCAACCTTATATGCACAAAAAGACTTTTCTTTTGTTAGTAGTAGTTAGCAGTAGTCATAACTGGTGAGAAAATAGAGTTGCAGACTGTTCCCCCCCCCCCGGTATTTTCTACAGTTAAGAAGAATCCTTGTTTCTGATACAGTTAACATGGGCAAAACATATTACACAGTCTACCTCTTCTTCAAAAGTATTCCAATAACCAGAATAGTATTAATAAATTATTATTATTATTATTATTATTATTATTATTATTATTATTATTAACCACCAAGGCACATCACAAGGTATAAGAGCACAACTCTTTGCTTGGAAGAGTTCAGAGGAAACAATAAAGAAAGGGGAGGGACATGAAATGTATTTCATTTAACTCTTCTTAGGCTAAGACTGCAATTCTAACTCCACATACTGGGTAGTATACCCCAGCAAGACCAATAGAACTTACTTCTGAGCAGATATGGTTAACGTTTACTATTACAGTGCAATGCAAACCCAATATCTGCTGGGATGTGAAAGTTTGGATTAAGTGGCTCCAGCATTCCCAGCTGATCCAAGGCTATCCCATTGTGAGTCCCGCACCCCAAATGACCCAGCAGTAGCCCCTCCCGGGTATATATAAAGCTCCATCAAGAAGTAGTGGCCTAAAACATTGAGGTTTTGGACTCAAATTGACTAAGAAAAAATGCAGAGCTAAAAGGAATGTCAAGGGTTTGCCAACTGTACCCTGATGCTTGAAACAAGAGGCATCCTACCCACAGACATCTCCACCGGTAGACACCTTTAGACATGTAGATGGCAACTCTTCAAGGTGTCATGTAATCAAAATATTTGCTTTATCCAACCTAATGCTTGTGCAACATACTCTTAAAGACCCTGAGTGATGGAGATGCCACCATAAATCTAGACAGCCACTTCCAAGTGCTTCATTCCAGTTCATAGGCATCTATCCTCCAGCTTAAATATCTTAGCTCACTCTTTTTAACCTTTTCTAAAATTTACAAAGAAGGCACGTGACCCCTGTCCTCATGGCATCACTCACTGTATCTGAAAACTATTATCAAATTCCTTCTCAGGTACTACAATCTGACCTATTCACCTTGGGAAGGACCCTTCTCTGCCTCATCTACTGTCTGTACACACACACACACACACACACACACACACACACACACACACACACTGTTCACGTTAGATTCCACATAATAGCAACTACACTGGAATATGGTTTGGTGGATACTGAATTGAACTTGCTGTCATGAGAAAACAAATGCAATACTTGAAAATTTTGTTCAGACCAATTTTAAGCTAAAATAATCTTGGGGAAGGAGATATTTATTCTAGGAAAAGCACTTTCTTTGATCCTAATTAATCATCCCTCAAAGGACTCTTTAAGCTGTGCCTGGGGCAGAGCCCCTAACAGCTTAAAATATCCTGGAAGGAAGAGTTAAATTAGGGTCTAGGGATGTGCAGCCTGAGGTACACTTCCCCTAATCCCAATTTCCCACCCAAATTCCCATACACTATGATTATAGAAAGGGAAAGGTAAATATATTTCCCCTATCCCATACTATACCATTCAAATCCAGGGTTGAGTCTCTTCTTAGTTACCTGTTCACCTATTGCTTAACCTTAGAATTTTAAGCTAAGTGCTGTAGAACTGTTACAATGATAATGATGATAATGAATTATTCATCTCTGTTAGTATTTATTATTGTTTATTTATTAAAACAATTTGTTAGCTGTTCTACACAGTGCTTTTTTCCTAGAAAAATGGGTGCTGGTCATCACAACAACGTTGTTACAGTAAGTGCCGCACCTTTTAACAACAACAACGAGAGGTGTTGGTACTGCATACCCTTGAGTAACCCCAGAAAAACAGCACTGGCTCTTCTCAAGGCAATGCACAAACAAAAATGAAGCTAAAAAACGGGGTAGGGGCAGGAACACAGCAGAAAAAGCATATCAACCAACCAGCTGAACCAGAGGTCAAACAGAAGAGATCTGCTTCACAGTCCCTCCAGAAGTTCAATAAAAAGGGTGAATTGCAACTTCAGTGGGAAGTTCAATCCGCAGCCTCAGGGTAATTGATGTGAAGGTCCAGTTTCTCCCCTCAGTAGTTCCCATTTCACTCTGAGCAGGGCACAAGAAGATTACCAAGCTGGCATGGAGGGCAATATAAGGACAGTCATTGATAGGATCCGAATTATGAAGGGCATCGTTAGGTAGATTTAGTTTGCAAGGGTTCAGGTAGAGTGGTTATTAGGAGTAAAGAGTAAAACAAGGCACCCATTAATTTTGGGCTAAGGTTTTGTTTTGCCAACGTCACAGTTTGCAGATCTATACCCAAAGTCTCAAAGTACAAGCTCTTCCATTGCAACTTCAGGCTTCAAAATCCACCTCCTTGAGTGTTTTGCAACAGCATATTTCCTATGGGAGAAATAAGAACTCACTGCCCACTATTCTTCTTTGGTTTGCAAGGAGTAGCTTAAAACAATATGATTCCTAGCCCAATGGTAGCCAGTGTGGCAGTGCCTTCAGAAGGTTGGGCTACAACTCCTCATCACTGACCACAGGCCACCTTGGTTGACGCTAGTGGGACTTGTTGTCCAGCAACATATAGAGGGCACCATGCTGGCTACCCCTGCCCTTGCCCATCACCCTCTGCCTCCAGTTGCTGTGAGCAAGAGAAGGTAAAGGAAAAAATGTGGCTGTGAAGGCAAATGCTGGATCTGATATTGATTAAATTGTTACCTGTGGACTGAAGTAAGCAGCAGGAAGTACTGATGAACTTAGTTGGACTAAAACAAGATAATATTTAACATGTTTATAGTGAATTTTAAGTGTTCAAAGCAATTTATATACATGATCTCAGTCATCCTTTCAAGATAGGGGATATTCCTCTGGTTTTGCAGTGCCCACAGACCTGTTCCCAGGTGCCCACATGGTTCTCTACTCTCCTTCTTACAGAGTAGAAGTTCTTGTTGCTGTCATAACCCAATAGGCAGCTGGCTCCTGCATGCCTCCGACTAGCCATAGTGAAGAGGAGGGAGAACGTATGGGGAGGCCGTGGTATAAAGCATGGGAGCTGCTAGCTGTTGCAGAGAGACAGAGGGGAGAAGGGTCAGTAGAGTTGCAGAGAGATGATGGCTACCTTTTTGTTTTCCTGTTGCTGGTAGCAGTGATACAAATGTCGTAAGTACAGGTAATCACACTACCTGCTTAGGCTTGGGTTTTAAAGTGACTACAAAGAAGGGTGTTTTTCTTTAAAGCCCTTAGATCACCTTATGAATGGGATATTAATTTGGAGATATTAATTTAATAGGAAATTATTTAGAGGTGATGGGGGCGTAATGATGAATGGGGGTAATTGAAGTGGAATTAATTTGGAGCAGAATATGGGTTGCAGGATATATTAACTGGGAGGGAGGTTAAATTAATCAGAGGAACTATTTTAGGTCTTTGTGAGTTCAAAGAAGGAATAAACAAAACACATGCTCAGAGAAACAGCGGCAGGGATGTTTGAGAATAAAAACTGCCAAATTATTTCAATTCTAAGGTCTGGAAATACTATTCTTACCCCAGCCCCGCAACAGAAGATGACAATCAATGTCGTCAAACCTGGAGAAAATGCCACTGCCAACCTGGTGCTCTCTTGACCTTGTTGCTGCCTTGTCCCACCCCCAGCAAATGCACTGCCATGGCTATATGAGTTTCAGGAAAGTGTAAACCGTCCAGGAGTCCTGTGGCACCTTAAAAACTAATACAATTAAGATTACCACATCTACAGTGGGGCCAACCCTGCCCCGCCACCCAGCTCTTATCCAGAATTATGGCGACTGACAGTAAAAGACACCAGAGTGGTGACTCAGTGAGCTGCTGGGCATTCTACTTTTTGTATTGAGATCTCTGTGTGACATTCCATTATTTTGTAGAATAATGTTTGTTTTAGTGGGTTGTTTTTTAAAACAAAACAAAAACACACAC
>NC_070606.1:43000000-43002500 GCF_027172205.1 Podarcis raffonei | reverse complement strand
ACTACAAAAAGCTGGATATCTAGACTGTAAGTCAGCACTACTATAATTTGTCATACTAACTTGAGACATGTGGAAAACAGAAGTTGCCATGCTATCCGTTTTTTTCTCCCTAACCAAAGGCCAAATGAGCTACAAAAACACTGCAGCTCAAGAAAAAACACTTAAGATGGTAGAAGTTTTGAATACTGAAATGGATGTATAATCTCATCCTAAAACTAATTTTGAATATAAATTGCTCTAAAACCTGTCTACAACCTTCTATTTAAGTCGTATAAGTCTATATGGGGTTTTTCTCCTTCAGAATTTACTATACGATGGGATAAACTTTGTTTTGCTTTTTTTTTTACCTTTGGGATATTCCACAGATGCTAACCAACTTACTCTAACAATATTTAAATTGCCTTGCAAGGCTTCTCTAAATATTTGCTGTGTATTTAGCATGCCAAAGATATGCCAGTTATTCCAAAGTCTTTTTTGTTGTAAATTGCAATTTTACAACTTCATGCTTGTGATATATTTTGACAAAGCTCTGCTGACACTCTCTATTGGCCTCCAAAGACAAAATAGCTGATACTCCATGAGCCACCAGAGAACTCTCAATTTGTTGTGAGACGGGCTGCTACTTTGCCATCCTCAATCTGCATGGAGAAAGATTAAACATTCAATTTGTTACTTGATAGGCCACAAGGTTCACCACTTACCATACAAATGGAAAACATTACTGTCATTCCTCAACTTGCTTGCCTGAGTATTTTATTATTTGTAATATTTACTTCAGGGAAATTATGATTCATGTCATATTTATCTTCATGAAAAATGAGCATCTAAATGGAAATCACCTTTTGAATGTACCAGGATATAGTGTAATACTAATATGCTTCATGAACTATAAAATTTAGTCACAGTGTATGGATATATTATAGCATGACTTTAATACTCTCACATCAAGCAAATTTTCTCTGTGTTAAGCTGATACTCTGAGACCTGATTTCAGTTTGATAATCATTACACTTACATGATGGTACAAGTCACAGCTTGTAGATTTATGTCCCCCCTCAGCTCTTTTGCATTAATCTGCCTCTGAATAAGCTATTTGCACTTCCTCAGTGCATGCAGGAAATTGAAATAAGGTGCAAATTTGTAGGCCTTAAATCTGAACAAGTACAGACAGATATTTTTCACTTGATACCATTCATTTATTACAAGTAAATACAAAAGACATTTTTTTATCCTTTGTCTTTGTCCTAAGGCAGTTCTTCACTATAACTACTGCTTTGTTATTTCCTTCATATTTATGTCAGCTTTTGAAATGGATTGCCTAAATGAACTCCAACAATTAGCATTTTTTCATTTCCGACTGAGCTCAACATTTGTGATAACTACTTATTGAGTTGTACTCTATCATAAAGGTTTCTATTCGCAATACCATGGAGTTTAGTCAGACTACTCTGGATTTTTAAGTTTACACATTATCTCTGTAACAGTATCCAAAGTACATCCCAGGTAAGTATATATAGGTTTGTAGCGTAAAATGCTTGGGAATTATCTGTAAATTATATTCAGAGAAGTCTGAACTCATCTTGTCCCAGCCAAAAGTATATTCCTAGTAAGTTGACCTGTAACCAATCAGGGTGTTTATATATGAGATTTATGTGCATGCATCTTTCTGGCAATGGCCTGCATGATGACCTAGGGCTAAGGCACCAGCAGGGGAAGCATTCATTTCACAACAGCTGCAGAGAAATGACAAAGTCAAGTGAACCCAATTGAACAGGATGATTGCCCAAGTCTGTTTATTAGATCAAAGTGAAGTGTTGTTGACTACTGGATTTCTATGTCAGAGTAAAGCTAACTCATATGTTTTAAGTGCATTTTAGATAAGCTCCATTGTCCTTAGTGCAAAGGAACTTAAGAAGAGAATATAATGTTTTTTATGAACCTTAACTTAATTTGTTGCCCTCTCCTGAATAATTAATGTGACAAAATATGCTTCAGTAGACCCTACTGTAGACCCTCCTTATTTTAAGGAACAGTTCTTTGGCCCTTAGTGCGAATTTGAATGGTTGGTTGTGCACCAGATGTCCTCCAGTGGGCAATTGACCCATACTGGCCAGGTTCACCAGAAACAGTAAGCTAAACTATGGCTTATCAAGACCATGGAAACATGCTGGTTCCCAGGGAGGAGATTGCAGCCACTTTGCTCCTCCTATGTCCTTTCTGAACTAACCTTGACTACAGCATATGGTTGAGGAGAAGAGAGCTTATTTGTGAGCCTGGGTTTGAATGACACACTAAGGCAAACATTGGCCTAGTTGCTCTACTAAGTTAAAAGGACCCAAGAGGAGTAAAGCAGTTGCAGTCTCTTCCCCAGAAGTCCACATATTCGTGCTAAGCCGTTGTTTAGACTAGCATGGTGTGTAAATGTGGCTGCAAAGATTGTGATTCAATATATGAACAAAAAGAGATGTTTCAATGCTGAATATATCAAGCCAAACCTTCC
>NC_070606.1:42940000-42987500 GCF_027172205.1 Podarcis raffonei | reverse complement strand
ATTAGTTAAATTAATTTTCTTTCAAATATAGTAGAATAGAGCCCACAAAGGGAAATCTTATGAGACTGTAAAAGTACACCGTAATTTAGAGGAAATTCAGTGTTCCCTGCTCATGTCATCACTGCAGAGAAACACTTTAATTTGATATGAATTTCTCAAGAGAAACTTCAAATTAACTTAGATTTAGCTATGTTTGAGGTATGATAAGTGAAGATGGCAAAATAGACTATTCTTTGCTGACTCCAGTGTTTCAGTGTTGGTGCTTCTATATGTTCTTTTTTATTTTCTGCTCAGGCTAAATAAATGCCAATATTCACCTTGAAAGAGTCATCATAAAGAAATCCCCTTGGGATATAAAAAATATACTTCTCTCATCCTCCTTCCAAACAGTGTCAGATGAAGTTAAAAGACCCAGTAAATGTGCTAAAATCTGCTTATGTGATTTTTTTTTTTTGTATAAGTGAGCAGTCATCACATACTGTCAAAATACGCCACATACAAAATATGTGATGCTTTGTAATATACTGTATGTGTGTGACACACAAAAAAGTTTATAAGCCAGTCCTGCAGTTTCTTTGTATGACTTGAAAGTTTGTGCAAATTGCTGGATGCTAGTATTTTAAATTATGCTTTGGACCATATTTTACAATATTGTACAGCAAACTCTATGGCTAAAGGCCAGATACAGTTTCATGTGAACCTCAAACTTGCAATTCAGTTTTATAACTCAGTGCTTGCAATTTACTTTGGTTTCATTTTGGGGAGTGTAATGTTACTTTCAGCTGCAAGGAACACAGAGCAGAATGGCTAGATAACTAAATGGCAGAAGGTTTATATGCTTGGCAGGAGAGGTTTTTGGTGCAAAACTTGGCATAAGGTCATTTAATAATTATGTAAACACTATTCCCAACACACTCACACATTTACACCCATTGAGGATGCAGAAGAAGCATCTTGCTGTACACTAAAACAACAAAATTGAAGAGGCCAGTTCACAGGCTGCTTTGCTCTGCAGCAGTCCCCCTGACAATGTCAACAGAGTACTGCTAAGGTTGTAAAGTCTCCTAAAACTCTGGAGGATGCCTGTTTGGTCCCTGAGGAGATGGGCTTCAGCTGGGTGTCACAGTAACAGGTAGGTGAAAGGTAGCCATTTGACAGCAGGGGACAAATTCACTGGAGGTTTGCATTTCCATGTGCCCTACAGAGATATCACAAGTGGTGCTTTAGGGCCCAGTTACCAGTATAGCAACATTAAGAACGCAGCCTAAATATCTCAGAAACAGGGTTCTTCAGTGTAATGGCACACAAAGTAATAGCTCTGTTTAGTTTACATATGAAAATGAATTTGAAAACTAGGATTGGCATTTCTTTGGGTCTATTTGTGATATACCACGGCATGCCATGACTGGAGCAGGCAGAGAAAAAGTGTGATAGCAACATAATCCTGCTGTTCCTATGAAAAACATAGGAGTGGCTGTTTCAGCAAGGTAATGATTCTGGGACATCATTTAGCCTCACACACAGCTGCCAAGAGCACAGTCGGGCCATTCTCAGAGATGGGAGACTGTACCAAATGCCAAGGCTTATGGAGAGGCAGAAATAAGTGGGCAGTCTGCTAAGCACTTGTTATCCAGAAGAACCCAATGACCTTGGGTTGGGGACACTACTGAATTGCCATTCTGCATACCTTCTTCAGCATTCTGCTGATCAATTAATGCAGTAGTTGCCCTTTATCCATTTTACCTATATGCACAGAACACAACTCAATGGTCAAAACTGTCATATAGTGGGGCCTTGGGCCACTGGATGCCCCTGTAGGAGTATCTTGTCTTGCTGGGCACGACAGGGTATATGCGTGTCACTGTAGCAGAAAGCTTAGTCTGTAGTCTTTTCTTGGATGCTACACATATAACTGGTCTTCCTTGACCTCTGTATTTTTTTATCAATGTGCCAAGCCTCCTCACTGTTCCCTTAGCAAGCTGGACCTATGACTTATAAGAAGAACTCTCTCACTGTTTTTGGACTTTAGACTTTAGCAATATTATTTAAATGGTTTATATTATCTAGTCTAGTCCAGCAAGTCTTCTGAACAAAATAATTTAGTGTGAATTTTAGCAAAATACTCCAAACAGACCACTTGAGAGCTTGCACACAGCATGGTAAATGTTGTATCATGGAATTTTCTGGAAGGTCCCTACATTCAAAAATCCCCAGTGAATTGTTCTAAAGAGCATCTATTCCCACATAAAGGTACATAGGACTGGTGCAGTATCAGGCCAAGCTACTATTGCTACTACTTATATTTATAGCTTACTCACACACCCAAACTTTTAGTCAGCAACAATGTTGAAATCATAAACCAATTTCAATTATTTAAACCACTCGCATCCGCTCCTATCCCTGGTCAACAAAATGCAATTGCAACCATGTTTTATGCCTCCTCTTATTGATATCAATCTCTAGTATAGTTGAGCTTCTAGAGAACGTATTGTCAAATTTAAGAGGCAGCCATCAAGAATACTGGCTGTGAACATCCTTGCAATCAACTCAGAATTCAAAGCAGTGCTAAGAAGGTAACTCAGTCAGTACAAGCATTTCTGCTTGACTGATGGAACAATCTCCCCTCTCCTTCCCGATACACTATTCTAGGAATTCTCCCAATCATCCACTTGCCACCACAGCCAATTTGGTGTGCGTGCAGGAGGCGCACCCCTTGCACTAGCAGAACTTATTGCTCTAGCTCCTGCTAGCACAACTATTTCATTGAATCTGGCCCATTCTATTTGTAGAACTGGGGTTGCAGAAGCTATCCCCCAGGTTTAAGAATTTCCCTCCCGCCTTAATGGCATTTTGATTCCTTGGCCACTTGGACTCCTGACTGAGTCAATTTATAAAAATAACAAATTTGTATTATCAAATAAAGGTAATCTATCAAGGAAACGCTAGCTTTTTAAAACAGATTTCTTCATCACATACAGCTATCACAGAGACGTTTTCAAGAGATACTATAAAACCACATTAAAGCACAATGGGCTATATCCAGCTAACTCACATTCACAGAAGACCTACTGAAACTGAGTTAGTCAAGTGCAGTAGTTTCAATGGGTGTGCTCTTGAATGTGAGCTAATCACATGCAATTATCCTTCAAACAATAAAACATAGCAGTGCCAAGTAAAAACTTGGACAACCGATTAATGTATTTCAAAAGTGCAGGAGAATAGTTCCACTGCCAAGTTAAAATGTAATCCCATATGGAAAGAGAATTCCAAAGACAAGAAGACTCTACCTCGTACCACCAGGCAGTGAACCATACCTGCCTGGACCTGGGCTAGTTGATATGGGAGGTGCTCAGATAGAAAACCAGGTCAGATAATTAAGGGTCTTTTGCATTGGCAACTGAAAGGTGAAGTCATCATTTTATGAAATTTAATGTAATACCAGGCATTTTCAATAATTTTACATATTTGTTGTCTTATAGATTTGTACTTAAATATGCTGTGTGTATGTATTTTGAATTATTAGCTTATTGTGATTAATCTATGGGAAATAAAAACAGAAAAGTATAGATGGTGCCCCATGGACATTTTATTAGTTATAGCCAGCAACTTCCACCAAACCAGGAAGACATTAGGAAACCAGTGAGACCTACCTACCACCATCAAAAAAGGCAGGCTCTAACATTTTGTTCCACTTTAAAGTTTTTGAACAGTCAACAAGGGAAACTCCATGTGTACATGAATAATCTAGCTTTTAGCTAGGTTCAGTCTGATAGAAGAGGCTGCAGACATCTAACCACGTCTGGCCATTGGCACAAACTGGGCATTCGGGCTCAGTGAGGAATCTCAGGAACACTACATGGTTGCAAGCATTAGTGAGTTATAGGAAGTTGAACCTCACAAATTATGGCAGTCCAAGTCTCCCATTCCAAAGTTACATCCAAATGCAAGTCTTGCTTATACTTCTGTCTTAATGGAGTTCAAATATCAGTTCAAATATCCAGCCTCTAATCACAGGAAGTCACTGGGAATCCACTGACATTGCAGGATTTGAGTCAGATAAAAACAATACTGTTAAGTATCATCAGTATACGGATGATATTGCAATTTCACCCAGTAACCAGACACAGCTTCAAGGCTCAGCACCAGACACTTGCCAAAAGCCCATACTCTGCTAGAGACACCTACTACAATCTCTGGCCTCCTGGTCCTGCTGCTATCCCCCTTCTTGATATTGCTGACTGTTACTTCCCTCTGTGGCTGAGCTACTAATGAAAAGGGAGTAAAGAGATGGGCACAATGAGGGAGAGAGGACCACTGAGAGCATCTTGTCCAATTACCCTCAAAACCTATGACCACCACTGACTTTTTGGACAAGATGGAATAAATGTACTTCAGCTATAAAGCTGTAGGTGATATTCTTTCACTACTTCTTCTGGGGCTATTTCAATGGGAGTACTATGAAAATGGTCACTTTAAATTGAGATACTTTTGAAGATACAGGTTAGGCAGAGTCTATGGTTTAAAGCACATTTCACCAACCTGGTGCCCTCCAGCTGTTTTGGACAATTCCCATGGCAATGTTGACTGAGGCTAATGGAAGGTGTAGTCCAAAACATCTGGAGGGCACCAGGTTGGGGAATGCTGATTTAGAGTGATGGATCTTGGATTTGCAGATCAAGTAGACTTTCCAAGCAAGCTGGGAATGATGCTTTTTAAGCAGTTGCAGCACAGAACAGCTGCTGCCTCCATTCCTTATTTCTGAACTGAGCAATCACAGATAAGAGGAAGTAGAGGGGAGGTGCGGACAGTAGTAACAACCTGAGAGTGAGCAGTTTCCAAGAACAATGTGGAAGGGAAAGAAAAGTGAGTTAGGAAGTAGAAGAACAGGAAGGAGTAAGTATTTGAGAAGAATAGAATCAGTAGTAGTGAGGAATAAGACTTGGCTGCAACAGGAAGCAAAGACCAGCAGTTGGGAGGTACATGTTTGGGTGGCTCTTGACCACAGACGTTCCTGTAGTAAACTCTCCAGCTTATGAAAATAAGGCAGTCTCTCATCTATATTCCTAAGATTTGCAGTCTTATTAACATGTACTCTGGACTTCATCGTTTCAATTGGGCTACTTCAGAGTACAAGGTTTTGAGGCTTCAGCCAAGTACCCTGATATCACAATCACTGCTTTTCCAAGGAGAGACTTTGTAAACATATTTCCTCCAGCATCTTCCATGCATAACCAGCCTGAGGGTGATGGAAAGGTTGCATCTCCCTCACATGCTCTAGTTCAAGTAGCTATTCTTGCATTTCAAACAAATACAGATTAGGGAGCAAGGAAGTCAAAAGGCTGATCTCTTGAAGTTTCAATGATGACTTTAACATATTCCTAAGAACATTCTGTTTTAGGGAAAACATTCCTATGCCTTGAATAGCATTACTAAGAACATTCATTATCCAGCTTTATGGCATCATTAACAATTATTTATGTTAACAAGATATAAAACCTAGGATGTTGCTTCTTTTTATATATATAAACTACCTTGAAAATTCAACTGAAGTGCTGTGTATAAACACCTAAAATAAATAAATGTTAAAGTTGCCACATGAATTGTCAGTGTAACAATTGGGTGGTTTTTGTTTTTGTCGTAATTGCCTTTTTGTAAAAACTAATGCTTTACAATCAGAAATGTGAGCAGGAAATCTACGTTCAGTATTCAGAACAACTTTCAATTAGATGCTCATGGAGTAACACACTACCTCATGCCTCTACAGCCACTTTGGTCACAGCATTTTGCATGAGTTGCAATTTCTCGACTGTCTTTAAGGGCAACCCCAAAGAGTGCACATTGCAATAGACCAACTTCACTGTTACCAGAGAATGAGTAACCATGGTCAAGCTACCACTGTCCAGAAATAACCACAGTTGGTTCAACCAGCCGAAGATGAACTTAGGTACTCATTAGCCAATGAGGCCACCTGAGTCCAAAATGACAATGAGGTTCCAGAAGCACATTCAAACTACATACCTAATCGTTAAGGGGAGTACAACCCCATCAAGAACAGGTAGTTAGTATTTCCAACTCCCAGACATGAGTAATGCCTACCCATAGCAGCTCCGTCTTGTCTGAATTCAGCTTCAATTAACTGGCCCCCATCCAGTCCATTACCACCTCCAGACCGAGGTTCAGGAGTTGGTATAATGAAACAGAGGGATAGAGGTAGGTGTCATCAGCATATTGATGACACTTTGTTCCCAATCCCTTGATGGCTGTTTCCAGCAGCTTCATATAGATGTAATAGCAACAAGACTGAACCCTGTGGGACTCTGTAGAAAAGTTCCCATAATGCCACGCAGAAGTTACTGAATGGTATTATCTGGAACTATTCTTGGAGGTAGGAGCATAACCACTGAAAGCAGTGCCACCAACTTACTTAGATAGCCTGGAAGATACCATGCTCAAGGAAAATCAACAGGGTTACATTCCCCATAGCCCTCCCTGGCACAGGTCATTGACCAACAAAGTTTCAGTCCCAAAACTCAATTTGAAGCTAGACTGATGAGGGTCTAGATTGTCAGAGGCTGTATGCTTCCGAATGCCAGTTGCGGGAAATCACAAATGGAGAGTGCTATTGAAGTCAAGTCCTACTTTTGGGCTTCCCACAGGCATCTGGCTGGCCAGTGTGAGAACAGGATGCCCCACTGGTCTGATCCAGCAAGCTCTTCTTCTGTTCTTATGATAATCAGTTTCATTCAAAGGCATGTCTGATGCTGCCTGCCCTGCTTTTTAGCACATTACCCATAAAGGCATAGAGGCATGTGCAGACAAAACTTAACCACGCCTTTGGTTCCCAACCTGAAGAGTAGTTTACAAAGTAGAAAATACAAAGCATATTTTTGAATGAAAATCCTTCATAAGATTCCTTAAGAGCAGCCTCTGAAATCATCCAGTTGGGACTGGAAAGACAGAGATCAGCTAACAAAGGCAGTATGTGACAGATCCCCTGGTATTGGCAGGAGGGCAGAGGCTGCCACATGTTTACATGTTACCTACCCTGGGCTATTGTCTGATCCATGCATCTTATGTCAGTACAGATTTTCAATGCAGCTACGAGGAGTAACACTGGATCCAAGTAAAGAAAAAGAGCACAGTTGGGAAAGCAGCTAAGATTCCTTTCTGTGCAGAGCTGGGGAGACACCTCCATGTGTGACTCTCGAAGGGGGAGGGGAAGACCATCTGGACCACTGAGAGCAACTTACACACAATTACTTAATTGCAGTTTTGAATGAAATTGTCCATCATAAAAGATGCCTGAAGAATTTTGACTTTAACAGCCTGCCTGAAGGAGCTATAATATACCACTGTTATCGTTTGTCTTAATTTTTATTTCTCAATCACAAACTGTAGCCTCCACTTCAGAAATATTTGGGATTTAGTTTTAATTGTACTGCTTTCAACACACACATAACATATCTCTTTGTGTTGAAAGCATCACGGTGATTTATCCTCATTATTGTGTAAATAGGTTTCGGCAGTTCTCAGTAAATAAAACAAAGAGTGACAGGAGGAAAAGGGGGAATTTGCTTTCCTACCAATTAGAGTAGCCTTAGGCAGTACTTTTAAGAGGAGATAAATCCTGCAAATCACTAAAATGATCCTGTCACATGCACCAAATATTAAAATCACACAGCGGCACACTTCATACAGTTTGCTTTGGTTTAATGAGTTGGGGTGGGCTTCGTCATGAGGTTTGCTTCTCACAGTTGGGGACTGTTGATTGACAGTGGAGATCATGCCCAACTGCAGCTTCCTAACCAGTAGGGCCAGATGGAAAATTGCAATTCACGTTTAATATGCAGTTTTTCAGAGAATGAAAATTCCCAAATTGTCTTTTCACCTCCTACCTCTAAAATTCTTTCCCTTAATAAATGCAGAATATGCTATGTATTAGCCAAGAATGCTTTACTCCACTCCCTCTCTTTCCAAAAGTATTAAAACGAAACATGGATGAGATCCCTATTAAGCCACCAACCTGTTAACTTCTTCAATTATGTAAGTTTTTCAAAGATTAAAAGATAAGTTTATGGAACATATGCTGTGATGCCCAAACACTTTAAAGGGAATATCAAGGTAATGATGCTGCCTCACAATAAAAAGAATATGGGAAACCATCTGCTTGACTAAGTGCACATTCTGTTTGTCAAATTTGCCTGAGTTTTTAATCCCGTACAAATGAAATGGTGCACTTTTGACTTCTGAAGTATTGCAACAATGTGTTTTTGTCAAATATTTTCACATTTAGTTAGCCGAAAGTTCTTATCACTTTGGGGAGGGGGTCGAATTCTTTTCTAACCACTGAAGCATTGTGCGCTATATATTGAAGAATATATTGTAAAGGCACAGTTTATATTGGGGTTATAATGGCAAACAAGATGTGGAAGACGCAGAACGTGCTGCTCTAAGAGTTCCTATAACAGATAACCTTACGACAACAGCTTTAGTAAGTGTATCCTATTTTCAGCGACTACCTTTTCTCCCTTTTCTTCCTGCAGTCAAGTTTTACACGTTGACATTTATACTTAGTACGGTGAGCAATGATTGCTACCTTGTTACAGTGTTTTCTCTCTCTCTTTCTTTTATCCAACCCCCCCCCCCGACTCCCCGCCCTTTTTGGTGCAATGCTTTATGAGAGTGAAATGTATGACAGGAACCCCAGTAACCTGAGCCCCTGGGTCAGTAATGTATTAAAACAAAACAAGACACACATGGCTTAAGCACAGCAAGAAATCATGCAAGAATGGGAGTTTCAGACAGGCTAAGATAAAGAAGGCCTACCTAACAGCTGCAATTATAGCCCTAGTTATATGAGTCAATCCATTATTGCATATGGGCTTGACAAATTACCATCAACGCCAAAATAGAACAACAGTGAAGCAATTTAGGTTTGATTTTTTAATTTTTTTTATTGTAAGCTCCATTGAAATGAATTGAGCTTACTGCAGAATACATGATCTTCAGATCATTTGGTGTAGCAGACATTTTGGGAAGCTGGTATTTTCAAATGTACAGATGAAGACAATTAATGGAAAATAATTGGAAAATATTGTTTCAAATGAGCTGCAGAAATCCAGGAACTAAAACATACAGTTAAATTGATATTCTTACTGTTAGCTTTTCAGCAATGCATTTAAAATCACAAAGCTGAAATATGAGAATAATTTATTTTAGCATTAAATGACTCTTAACAATGAATACTTCCAGCGACAGATTACTTTTCTCCTGTTTCTTTCCTGTAAATCACTTGAGAAAGTGTTTGTTTCAATTTACTCTTGGCCTTATCTCTACGATCTCTCACATATGCACTATCTTGTGTAATATCTTTTTCAGCCTTTCAATTTTGTCCAAGGGTGGATTCACATATCCATGGGATGTTGACCTGTAATGTACATTTCTGTGCCGTGCCAAAGATGACAGGTTTTGCTATAATCCTCAACCACATGTAATTTCTCTCCATGCATACAGGTGTACATATATATATATAATCATTTTCAGTTACTTTGGACAAATGCAAGGAGATACTATGCAAAAAACAACAGCAGCTCAAGGCACAGGTACCTGAATCAGAAAATATAAGTGGTTCCCTGTATGATTACAAAAGTGTAATAATAAATTAAGGCTGCAATCTACTTATGCCTACTATTATACTTACTGAATGGGACATACTTTTGAGTAGACACGTATAAGATTGCACTGTTGGAAATACACTGATATACTGTCTGCAGCTTCCTAAGGCTCTCCCCAAACCAGCACATTTTCATTAGTGCTGGGAAAGGGGAGGATCTAAACTGAGGCTGCTAGGGGAGATGGGGTTTGCGGCAGGTGAGAGTGACTCCAAAGGGGGAACATCAAAGACATTTGGGTCATGTCATTGGGACTCACCCTCTTTGTATTCATTTCATCCCCCTGGTATTTTCAAAGGGAGGAGGGAGTTGTCAACTTTTTATCTCAGCCATTTCCAGAACGAGAGAAAGGCTTTTCTGGAGCCAGCCAACCCCCTGGCTTTGTAATGATGTTGGTAAATGTCAGGTTTGTCCAGAATAAAATCTATTTCGTCCATGATTTGATTGTGGATGAGAGAGCTGATTTGGCATGCATAACCATGTCAGAGGGGCAAGGAAAGGGAGTCACGATCATCCACAGAGCAGTGTACTGGATTGTTTTTCATTGTTGTGGCCTAATGATACGGGCAAACTACTTTAAAAATTTCTGCCCCTTCACATTCCTGAGCACTTTCACTCCTTAGAGCTATCCATAGAGGGTTGACTGGGTGAGTCCAGGGCATGGGCGTAGCTGAGGGGGGCACTTGCCCCCCCCATCAAGTAAAACAATAGAAATACTTAACTGACTAATCACATCAGTTTTGCTCCACCTAACAAAAGTCCTGCCTCCCCAACAAAAGTCCTGGCTGTGTCCATGGTCCAGGGCGTGATCAACTTCTAACTGGAGAAGGACATACCATCAGTGGCAAGTCCTCTTCTTAAGAAACCACCCCTGACCCAGAAGTTAGTTAAAAGACTACTGCTCAGTAGCAAACATTTGTCAGGAGACAGATGTGGGGAGTGCGACCCTTTTCATTTTCCTAGTTGTAATAGTTATTTGTTTTGAACTGTTTTAAAGATGTATTTTATATTGTTATAACCCACCCTTAGGACCTTTTGGTGATGGGCAGGTAATAAACCTAACAACACCAACAACAGGCATGATTAGCCTGGTAAAGAGGAGGCTGAGATGAGAAGAGATATGGCATTATTGAGTATTTGCAAACAAACTGTAACAGATTAAAACATTGGCAGGACTATTGTAAAAACCTGCAGTTTAAAACGTGTGTGTGTGTGTGTGTTTTATATTAGAATAGACAATTTGGAAAAGAATAAGTTAAGACAATTTGGAGTATGCAGGAAAGGACAAAAATAATGTAAGGAACTGCAGAAAAGGGGGGGAAGGGAGTCAAACTGAAAATGTTAAAACTTGGCAAAATAATTGTTGTAACGTATATAAATGAAAATTATAAATAAAAATCTTAAATAAGAGAAGAGATATGACAGCCACCATCAAATATCTAAAGTGCTGTCACATGGTGGATGAACCAAGCTTTTTTTCTCCTGCTCTGGAGGCTAGGATCGAAACCAATAGATTCAAGTTACAAGAAAGGAGATTTTGACTAAACTTCAGGAGGAGCTTTCTGAAAGTAAGAGCAGTTCGACAGTGGAACAGACTCCCATGAGAGGTGGGGGAGCCTTCTTCCTTGGAGGTTTTTAAGCTAAGTTTGGATGGCCATATGTCTGTATGCTATAGTTAAGATTCCCGCATTGCAGGGGTTTGGACTAGATAACCCTCACAGTCCCTTCCAACTCTACAGTTCTATGATTCTACTATTCTATGATGTCTACTCAGCTGTAACTCTTATTGAGTTGAATACTCACAGCTAAGTGCGTATAGGATTTCAGCCTACATCTTAAGACCAGGCAGAGTACTTCTTTAAATAATACATTTGCTCAAAACAAAGCTATCAAACGAAGAACTATTCAAAAAAGGTATCAATAATAAGAATGAAGAGTAGTTCAAATATCTAAAATCCATTATTTACAAAGCAGCCCCTGTGTGTGAGAAAGAGACAGACAGACAGACAGACAGACAGACAAGGAAGGAAAGGGCAATGACTGTATTCTTTTGATTAAGAAAAACCTTTTTTTTTAAGGTGCCACTATTATGATTTTACATGTCAGTCCTAAACATGTTTAGCTAGAAATCGGTACTAGACTGCAATTGTAACGATGCTTTGGTATGCCCTGTTGTGCGGAGAGAGTCTCCTCCTTTAAATTCCTGGGAGTTTACCTTAGTGAGGACCTCACTTGGAAAATCAGCATAACTCAGGTGGTCAGAAAGGCCCAACAGAGACTCCATTTCCTCAGGGTCTTGCGAAAGAATAATGTTAAACAACAACTGATGAACTCCCTTTACTGGTCCACAATAGAAAGTGTCCTTTCATATTGTATCACAGTGTGGTATGATGGCCTGACAGCCACGGACAGAAAGTCTCTACAGAGGGTGGTGAATACAGCACATGATATCATGAGCTGTCCCTTGAGTCATCGCAAGGGATTGTTGCCTTAGAGCGAGAAAAATTCTCAGGAATGACCCACACCCTGGCCAGCACCTCTTTAATCTTCTGCCCTCGGGCAGGAGATACAGAAGTATAATCAGTCGTACCAACAGGCTAAAAAATAGCTTCTATCCATGGGCTGTTAGGCTGTTGAACTGAAAATAATATAGCGAAATTGACTTGCAAGATGGTGTGTTGTTCGATAAGAGATTGAGTGTTGGGGGGGGAGCTCATTTAATTTCATAGTACACAGGTTGTACAATGACAATAAAGGTGTTGTTGTTGTTGTTGTTTATGTGCTGTGAATTGCTTTTGGCATATCTATTTTGGAAAGTGGCAAACAAATTAAAACAATAATAAGTAATAAATACGTGTTTTCACTGGAATTTTCTTCCAAGTAAGGGTCAAATGCAGAGATTCATTCCATTCACATCCTGTTATTATCATCCATATTTCTTAAAGATGGGAATGATTCACAAGTTACTTTTCATGGAAAATAACCATGACATATTCCTCTCATATACAATCCTCCCATTACAAATGCTACTGGAGCTGCCTGAGAAACAGCAATGTGGAACTGGTAAACAAGTCACACAGGTAACATTCGATCTGGGCCATTCGAAGAGCTACATTTGACATATAGTCTCCAAGAATAACTCCTCTTTAATTTCAATGGTCAGCCCTAGCTGTCAAATTTAGAGTAGGTGCAAGGCTCCATCCAGAACAATGAAATGGCTTCTAGGCAAATAATTGCATCAAGGAAAAGACACCAAGGTGTCATTTATAATTACTTTATCCACCTGCCTCAGATTTCCTGCTCTTTGTAAAATATCAGTAAAAATAAACTGAAAATAAACAGAGAGGAAACAATACATGTAAAGACAATTCCTAGAACAGTAGCAAATCAGGCTCTTAGTCTGTGTGCTTACATATTCCATAAACATTTAGTAGTTTACAAATCCCCAGAATTATCATTTTAAAGAAATCCTAGTTGTTTCATTTATTGTAGTGTGTATGAGTGTGCATGTGTATGTACATAGATTTTTGGGATTTTTTCAATTTGTTTTCTCTGCCAAAGATACCATCACTACTTTTCAATATTCTGAATTCACACACACACACACACACACACACACACACACACACGCTTTCTATTTTTCCCCTCCCACCATTTGCTACTGGCTGAAAACTGTAGTTTTTAGAAATGTAGTTTAAACATACATCTAATGGAAAACATAATCAGACCTGTGACTTTCCAATATATTAGGCTGTGCCATTTTTATTTTATTATTAATTTGATATCAACCTGAGCAGAATTCAAGAGTGATTTTCACAATATGATTTACATACTGGACTGAGTGTATATTTAAAATAATTTGGACTGAATTATTCTTAGTAGAATAGATGGCCACAGGAAAAAGATCGGGAAATAAAAGCAGCTTTAGTCAGAATCTAAGCAATTTGCTGCCAAATACGAGCAGCATTTCCCCAGATTATAATTTACACTGTATTAACTGTCAAGAGTACTTTTGAGAAATATAGATAACAATTCAGATGCAATCGATAGGTAGTGACAGTTGATTTTAAAGCTTAATGCAAGACAAGGAAAAAATGACTGGTGTATCAGCTCTGGAAGAATAAATTTGTTTTGTATTTGATTTTTGTGTTAAATTTATTACTGCCAAGAACAGCTCTTTCAATAATAATAAGAACAAGATTGTGAAATTGCAACATGTTTGTCTCCCACAGTTTTCACTGCATATCCAATATAAAATGATGTCCCTTCTCAGTACTATAAATAGATCAAATTAAACTGCTCTATGTTCCTTTACTATAACCACTTCCTTAAGCTCGTTTCTCTGCCCCACCGAATTAAAAAAAAATAAAAAGCCAACCTTCAACCCAATTTACCATAATTAAAAATCCTCTGCAGTTAATTCTATATCTTCCATCTTCTGGGAGCACAAAGAATATCTATTTTGTGAAACGTTATATAGATTTTTATGTCTATATAATTTTTGAGCCATCCAATCACCACCAACAAAAACCATAAAGCAAGAGGTTGAGACATATGATTGAGGAGAGTTGATATATCCTTGTCATAGTCAATAGAAGCCTTTTTTTCCAATTCTGTCAAAATGTCTAGTGTATATAATGTTAGGTTTTGATGTTGCTTCTGTACAATACCACAAGAAACTTACTTGACAAATATCAGGGAGAAAAAATTTCCCCTCTAGCCCAACTCTATTACACTGCTTATTCTATCGCTACAGCTGGGGATGCCTCTCAGCAGAACTGTACACTCAAAAAATCTACCAGCATGGCCAGAAATGAAATGATGAAACTTGCCACCGTTCAAACTTATCCATACTTCTCACTTATGACATGATTGATTTTCCTTCAGAATGCTCAAATATGGGATTGTCTTCCTTCTTTTTTTCACGGTGGTAACAGCTAATGTATACAGCCTTGGCCTGTCTGGGAATGGCAAGAAGTTGACATGTAGAAGAACAACTGAAATGAATACGGATGAAATTTGAAAGTGCAATTTTCCATCTGCCAATCACCTTTTAAAGGCACAAGTTAACCACCAATCAGGAAAATCCTTTGTGAAATCATACTCATTTAGACTTTTCTATTTGATAGGCCAGCTAGCCTCATTAATCAAGCTTTTAGATTCTGATACAAGTCTTGATCAGGTACTCTGCTTCCCCCCTTGCTTTAGGAATATTGTATCACATTTTCTCAATGAGTTATTGATAATTTATATTCTGAATTTAAAATATATAGTCTCCTTTTAAATAGAATTTGATTAGGTGACTACAAAATCTATTTCCCTTGTTATGGTACATAGCAGATCATTTCCTAGAGCTTGGCTCAGAAGAAAATGTGCGGTATTTCTAGCATTAATAATGTATGGTCACCAAAACCCGTTCTGGCCATAGCTTCAAGATGCTTCGAAATACAGCCAATTAAGGTTTATTTAATTATTAAGGTTGAATAAATAACAGCGAAACATGTTAAAAATCTTTCAGTTTCAGTCAATCATAATAAAAAATTAATGAGACTGGATAGAGAGCCATAAAAACTGATAGACTGCAATCGTGAATTATAAATTGGTATTGATTTTTTTCCTTTGCAATAACACTCTCAGGTAATCGTATGTTGCCACATGTAAAGTGCACTTTCCTGGATGAGACTAATATTAACTATCAAATATATATGAGATGGAGGCATTTATGACACTTCAGATTTCACAAACAAAAAGAAAAAAATACAATTTGTGGAATAATAGCATAGAACACAGAATCCTAGGGTGTTTATGGGAGCAGAAAGGGATCCCACTGTGCCATGAATTCATAAGACAGAGTTACCTTATTCTTCTGCTGCCATTTCTTCTCTGATATGTTACCTTGTTAGTATCACTAAGAAAAGCATAAATATTTTTTATTATTTGTGAGGCTCATCCTGTCTTGCTTAATAGACAGGCCACATGGAGTTAAAGCCATATTATATGGCCTGGTGCAGAAGTGATCATTCAGAAAACCAAAGCACATATTTTATACTGCCTAGCTTTATTAATTCTAAGCCCCCAAGAAATAGTGAGGGGATTTTCCAGTCTTCTTTTTATTGAAGTAACATGGAAACAAATAAGACATTTCCCTAGGCTAGCTCAGATAAAGTGGACAATTACTATTGGCATTCTACATGTAAATATTTAACACTTCACAGCTAGTTTGCACCTAAATGCCCATTAGATGTTGCTACAAGCCTGGACACTATTTCCCCACAGAGCTACATTGGCCTTCCTCCGCAGTGTTTATTGGATTAGGGCTAACACACATCTTGTTCTAAATAGCACTGGAAAGGGACTTGGTTTAAGCGAGAGGAGAGAGAACCTCCCTTCTGACCAAATGGCTTCACTGAGTGACACAAACCAGCTCCTCAAAGGAAACTCAAATGAAGCCAGTCACAATAACAGAATTTCTCTTGATCTAGATAATTGATAAGGCTCTGCTGCAGTTCATTAGCTAAAATGATCAGATTTACCCCTTTGAGTAAGAGAGCCTGCACTGACTATGTCAAGGAATAAGAAATCACTCTATATGGCTACTTTCATTCTGTTTCGTGGCACAGAAGGAGGGAAAAAGATTCCTTCTAAAACGGTAAGGGCCAATTTCATTTATACCAATGAAACAGTCCCTCTTTCATGTGAACAGAACCTATGTTTATTTCTGTGTAAAATGCATAAGTTTTGTTTATTTTGCTTCTCATTCCCACATATGTTTCATAATATCTCATTACATCAATAACACGGGTTGTGCAAATCTTCAAGGAAAGTGGGTAGAAAGTGCACATTGTACCAGATTTACAAATGGCAATATTTTAACATATTACTTAGTTTGATTTAATGGATTACTTTAGTCAGTACTTATAATTACTTTGGTCATCTTCCAAAGGTTATTTTCAGCTTCATCAACAACTTAGTTAAGCCAAGTATGTGCTCTTATACTAGCATACAATCTAGTTCTATGCATCTTTACTCAGAAGTAAGTCCTACTATATTCCAAGTGGCTTTCTCTTTGGTAAGCATGCATAAAAAGGTAAAGGTAAAGGTACCCCTGCCCGTACGGGCCAGTCTTGACAGACTCTAGGGTTGTGTGCTCATCTTACTCTATAGGCCGGGAGCCAGCGCTGTCCGCAGACACTTCCAGGTCACGTGGCCAGCATGACAAGCTGCATCTGGTGAGCCAGCGCAGCACACGGAACGCCGTTTACCTTCCCGCTGGTAAGCGGTCCCTATTTATCTACTTGCACCCGGGGGTGCTTTCGAACTGCTACGTTGGTAGGCGCTGGGACCGAACGATGGGAGCGCACCCCGCCGCAGGGATTCGAACCGCCGACCATGCGATCGGCAAGTCCTAGGCGCTGAGGTTTTACCCACAGCACCACCCGCATCCCCCAAACATGCATAGGCAACCCTATTGTCTTCCATCTAAAATCAAGTCAGTGTAAACTCTGAAATAAGACAGAAGCAGCACCCAACCAAGCTTTGTGGGAAACCAAGCTTTCCCCAAAATGCAGTACAGTGGTACCTCAGTTTAAGAACAGCCCTGATTACGAACTATTCGGTTTATGAAGTCCGCAAAACTGGAAGTAGTGTCCTGGTTTGCAAACTTTACCTTGTTCTAAGAACGGAAGCCAAAAGGTGGAAGGGCACTGGGGGCGGGAGGCCTCATTAGGGAAAGCACGCCTTGGTTTAGTCTTCTTATAAGGACTATTAATTATAATTATTAATTATATAATTATTATTTGTATACTGCCCTATACCTGGGAGTCTCAGGGCAGTTCACATAATATTTAGGTGAGTAAAGCACGAAGCCTGCATGCCCAGAAAATCATGAACCCACCTCTGCACATGCAGGCTCACTGTCTGCAACGTAGAGCATCATCTGCCATTACAAGAAGATGCTAGAAGTCCCTGCTTTGCACATCTCTGTTGATGCCTTCGACATACCTACTGGAGTGAATGCTCCTGGAATGTTAGGTTTTTTCTGTCTCTTCGTTCTCCTAATTAGTGTGTTCTCAGTAGCGATGATAATACAAACACCAACATTTTCAACACTTTAAGAATAAAGAAGAGCTTGGTAATTACTGGTGGTGATTATTTTTTAACTCTGTGAAGCCAACGCAAGGATTTTATAAGCTACTAATATAAAACGACATGGTATGCAATTTTTAGGACACGCATAGTATTTTTCTTTCAGCTACTCTTCTCCACGCCGATTAACTTTTTACAATTCAGAAATAATAACTGAATTGTTTGTTTTCTTCTTTTCATCATCTACATTTTGTCCTTGTTTTATTTTAGCACAGGGGAAAAGAAGAGCTTGCTGGATCAGGCCAATGGCTGAATGTAGTCATCGTGACTAGGAGCCATGGATAGACTTCCTTGAATATGTCTAATCCTCTCTTATGTTGGTGGCCATCACTATATTCTGTTACTGTAGAATACTGCAGTATTCTGTTTCCTATTTTACTGTCAGGCACAAAAAGAGAAACTTTATTATTATTTATCTATGTAAAGTTTTCTTAAGTGGTTAGAACAGATTAGAAAAATAGACATGCATGTTACATTTGGGATGCAAAGGTTCCACAGGAACCTCTGTCCTACTTAGAACAGAATTGTGACCTCAGTTATTTGAAGGGATTTTATGAATTCTGCTCTAAGGTAAGTCTTGTTGAAGTTATGCTTCCCACGTGTTACATGCATGTCTATTTTTCTAATTGGACCTTGCTACTTTTCATTTTTGATGAATTGCCTTCAGAGGTTCAGAAATCCACCTTTTTCATGCCCACCATCAACATTTGTTCCAAAAAAGGGTGTAAGCTCGTTGATTTCCAGACACTTAAGCATCTCTCTGTGCTCAATTGTGATCATCATCTTGTGTTACTCCCTTACGTCAAAACTACAGGCAATATACAAATACAGTCATTTTTTAGGGCCAAGTACTTTACAGGAAAAGTATTGACTATCTAATGTTTCTTTGTTCAGCTGTTTTCAGAACATGCTCATCTATGTGACAAACTACTAAGGGCATGTGATTTTGATTCTTTGCAAGTGCCAGAAGTCACTGCCATCTCTCCTGTATCTGGAATTGTAGTGATACCCATGGGGTTTGCAACGAGACCGAAAAAGCTTGCTTTAATTTGGTAAATAGTTTTCTGAGTCACTGCAGTGGTGCAACTACAGAATGGGCTGAATCTCCCACTAAACACCAAATATACAAATCCCCTTCATAATACGTCCTCCATTCAAAGAACATATCTTTCCCTGTGTCATGATCTCAGTTACAAAGCTAGGTCACTGAATTTGAACCAGAGAAATCTCATGGAACATTGTGAGCCAGATACGAATGTCTTGAAAGACAGAAGGTGCATCTCTCTGGTATTACAATAGCTTTCTTCCACAGCTATCCACATGGTGTTGTCCAGCTAAACTGTTTGCTAGGAAGGACTTATGAGTACAATAATATTACCAGCCCCCTACTAGGCGCTTTGTCAATGTACTTAATATATCTAAAAGTCTCAAACTGTTGCTGTTGGTTTCTATCCATCCTCCAGCACTTTACACAAATGTCTGTAGAGTACCCCTGCTCCAAAACCCTTCACTCTCAGTACTGACCTTTGTGCTCTGGAAACAATTACTCCTAGAAAGCCTGTCAATATCATTATTTTTACAAGAAATCAATACGCCTCACAAAGTTAATGGGGGATTCAGGCAGCAAGCGTTTACCTTCTTACTGTCAGTGGTGCAGCGGGCTGTGCTCTGGCACAGATGACAGATTCGCCTAGACACCGAGCAGACAGTAAGCAATGGATGTAAAGGAGAAATAGGCTGCAAGCAGGCGTGGAAAACGTCAGCTTCTGCAGGCATCTATGCTCTAACGAGCCAAAGATGTCAGTGTCTTGTAGTGTCCATTCTGGAACAACCAAAGGAACAGAGAAAGCTAATAAAACTGGGATTAGGAAGCTGTCCCAACTATTACAAAGCTAAATAAAATATAACATATTAAAATGAAACAAAACTCAGTGTGGATTCTGGTAAAGAAGCTGCGTGGTGAGAGTCATACTGGTAGCATTTTTAGAAGGCAAAACATATAGAACTGGGTGAGGGAAGAGAGGGGGGCGAGGTTGGGGGGGGGAGAGAGAGCATAACACACAGAGAGAGAGAGAGAGAGAGAGCTGTCTAAAACACTATGATATAACTCCTTTGGCTTCGGGTAAGGATGAATTTGGCCCATGCACTTAATTTCATTTTCTGACCAACATCCTCCTAAATTAATGTCTGTTTTGAATTCAAAGTATTTCACATAAGGTCATCCTTGTAATGACGCCGCTTAACAAATTCTAAAGCGAATGAAGGACATTTAAACATGACTAAGTCATCTGACAAGGGTTGAGGATTGAAAAGTTCCCCTCCAAAATAGCAAGAAATCAGATGTGCTGCATATTATCCCTGATTACAAACCAAAAATGAATTTATGAATGAAAAACAAATGAAGAAATTGTGCGAAGGGGCAGAATAATGTTGTTGACTTATAGAATTTGCACTCACTTAAAATAATTAAAAAAAAGCCCTCAGGCACCTCTTGATGGTAACCTTACAAAATATTCTTCATGTTTCATATCACAACCTCCCAGATGAGCTTGTAGCTGCACTAGAATACCTCTTGTCAGCAGACCTGTGAACTATGTGATCATATGGCAACAAAGGAAATGTTTTCATAGTAATTTTTTTATTGCCCTAGCTTCTGTTCTATTCATCATCTGCATACATGCTTGTCAATGTTATGGCTAAGAAAGAAGCAGTCCCTTTTCACATTCTTGTCTCACTTCAATAAATCCTGATAACTATAATGCACCAGTGTCAAACAAAAGTGGTTACTTGAAGAAAACGCTCCTGGATCTTGGTGGCATATAAAAAAAAAGTTAATATTTGTCAATTGAGAAAGATTATTTTTTTTTTAAAAAAGGGGGTGTATAAGGAATTTTAAATATGCATGCATGACTTTTTATTTCCACACTGCACTTCTCCACCCTCAGTAAAATTGTAGAATGTAGATGATTTCAACACATGGTGGGGTTAAAAGATTTTTGAAGCTTCCTTCACTTCTATCAACAGTTTGGAATTTACACTAGTGCCTTACATCATTACCCAAGTCGTTCACAGCTTTTCAAGGCCTTAATGCAAACCACATGCAGAAACCAGGACTGCTTACAAAGCCTTGTAAACAGCTGTTTTCTGATTGGCTACTGCAGGATGGGAAATGGAAGGTCTCAGAGGGGGAAAAACAACAAACAGATCTCTTGTCTACAAAGCAGAACTCAAAACATTTTTCATGCATTGTGGGCTCCTCTAGAAGCAGCAAGCTGTTTAAAAAATACCTTGCCCAAATTGAGCATTTGCTTGACATGATGGAAAAGTGAGTGCTATTTTCTGTTATATTGCCCCTATTCTACATCGACAAGAATATATTTTTTGCTGTTCCCAACTGATTTCACAGTAGTGAACTCCGTTTATGAATTATCTGACACATTTCTTGCAATTCTTCTGACAACAGTGCTCAGTGGAAATTTCAAGGCCCCTCTCTTCTGACAAGTAGAAATATCAATATTTGAATAAATTGTGGATTTTAAACTTCTCACTCTGATGCACCACAGCAAGGAAGACTGAATTTTTCTTTTACTGGGCCTAATCCCCTTGAGCCTAAAGGAAGAAATCTGTATGCAGCGTTTCATTACAAGAAAGCTGTACTGAGTGACATTTGAAGCACACATCTAAGTCGACCTGATGAAGTTTACTTCCTTCAAACAACAAATAGCAGCTTTGTATTATTTCCCCTTCTTGGGGGAGGGAAAAAGGCAAAAGCATGATGTCTGAGCAAAAAGCCGAAATGTTGATTCACAAATTGACAGACCAATCTTTAAACAAATGTGTTTCTTGGGGGGGAAATGCAGCTTTGTTCAAGCTGAGCATTTTTCTTGTGCCTGACAGAAACATTCCGAGGCTGATTAGAAGGAACTTGTTAGGGTTCTCTCTCAGACACTCTGACTCCACTTTTTAACAAGCATGCAAAGAAAACAACATAAAGATAACAAAACATTGTCATTACCATCTATATGGGGTCTATTTGTGCTTTCTCTCTCTTTTTAATTTAACACTTGCATTCACATTTTTCTCTTTGCCATATGCCCAACAAGAGGACTGCAGCAGGCAAGGGCCCCTCTGCATATGGGGCAGCATACTGAACTGCATCATGCCACAAAGTCTGTTCCATTTTATGCTGTTTAGTGTGCAGACAACATGGCACGACTATTAACACAGTACAAATTCCATTAGCAAAGAGTATGGACCTGCAGTGAAATGTTGTGACTTAGACAAAAGCCAGAAACCATGGGAGTCAGAAGGTGCAATGTGTCCACGGTGTTTTAAAAAGTTGGGTTTCAAATATCACGATACCACTTAGTTCAAATGATATACCTGAAAACTCACTGTAGCCTAATGCCCTGACCTCTCCCTGGCTGGATCTAGACACGTCAAAGAATAAATTCAGGTAAAACACATTGTAAACTCATACAGGGAAATCTGGTAGGGAAAGACGGGACTCCACAGCGCCAGTCAGCAGCCATGAGCAGAGAGCTGTACTCATGCTGCTAGGCACACAGATCTATCCAACATGTGAGGGGTTCACTGGACTGGGCCCATAGACAATGAAGAATTGGATGGTTGTTTTGTAAAAGAGTGTACCACCCCAGGTGCTGGCACTTCTGATGCACCCAAAGTTACAGCTTACAGAGCATGAGACTCTTAATCTCAGGATTGTGGGTTCGAGCCCCACACTGGGCAAAATACTACTGCACTGCAGGGAGTTGGACTAGATGATCCTTGTGGTCCCTTCCAACTCTACAGTTCTATGATTCTATATCCTCAGGATCCAAGAGAAGGATGGGTAGGAAAAATTCTGTGTTTAGACTGAGAAAGACAGTGCCAGATTTGCATATTAATTGACACTTAAAATTCCAAATGAAGCTTCTCTTCTTGTTGAACACTTTCCACCCCCTCCCACAGGTGTGCTACCCTGAATTGAAAAGTCACCATCTTTTGGTCATACATAAGTATATGAATAAGTAAACATGTTCAGGGCAGGGAGTTCAAGAAGTTCATTCAGATAGCAAGATCAAATGTATCTGAATTCAGATAGAAAAATCAAGATTATATTTTGATCCTCATTTTGAAGCTTTCTTGGTAACTTCTAACATTAAGTGCCTGATCTGATTTCTTGAGAAGTTTGTCTTTCACATAAACTTGCAAACTATTTGTTTGAATCTACCAGCTTAAATATTGCCAATAATCTTCTTAAAGGAAATGTAAATGAGGAAATAAACACTCAGCCAGGCAACTATTATGTGATTGATTAGCTAACAAAAAAGTGGAGTGTATAGGGTGTCTGGTGGGGGACACATTGTGCTTCTTCTGGGATAGTTTGCCCACCTTTGGTCCCCACCTGCACTCAGCTCTCACCTGTGACTCCTAGAAGCTGTTAGCATGTAACAGTGGCCACACCCCAGGAACAGCTTTGACTGGCCAGCTAACCAGGCGAGGGTAGCTGATGGGTTTCAAACCCTTGGTGAGTTATGGGCTTGCCCTACATGTTAAGATAGGCTCCAGCGGATTGGGCAGACTAGACCAATAGTGGGTCCAATGGTCAATAAGGTGGTTTCTACACATGCCATAGTGAGGGGCAAGGGGGGCTCAGCAACCTGGAAAGATGGCCTATCTAGGAGAAGACAAACTGATCCTAAAGCTCTGCTGCATTGCAGGATACTTTTGGGAAAAGAAAAGGCTCAGGAGTAAACCCAACACAAATCCATCATGGAGTTGCTAAGGCAGTTGCATGGTGCCTTGTATACCTCCTTCTGGCAACTGCTGCAGCCAAGCTAGTGTCAAATGTATTGCTCTACTTTCCTTTGGACCACATCAGCGAGGTCTTGTTGTCTGGCAGCCCAGGACCTCCATACACACCACCCAGGCTTGCGCCCTGGGGAGGCCACTTTGGTAGTGACAAGAGGATGAATGACTGCTGGGAGGAGCACAGAGAATAGAAATGCCATGGGGCACCTGTAGCAGCAAAACTGGATGCCTTCATTTGCCCCACCTGCAATAAAACATGTCTCTCCCATGTCGGTCTCATAATAATTATTTTTTTCATTCTTGAATATGAATAGAATAGGTGTCAGCAACTACTGGGCCCTAGGCCAAATCTACCTTATCATAGGCTTGTCACATGGGTGCCCAGTTTGCTACCCTAGAGATAAAAGAGGAATGCAATGTGATGTAGCAATGGCCTTTCTTTCTGGTGTTAAGTAGGTAAACCCACTGGTTATCCTTCTCATTCTCCTTCCATCACTGACCAAAGGGCACAAAATATCCCTTCAGATGCAGAAAAGCCTGATTGACATAGATGGGTTAAAGGGAGTATGGAATAGAAGCCCAGTCTTCAATGACTAAAATGTTTTGTAATAGCAAATGGGGGAAGAGAAAGTGGCTACATCTCAAAATGTCTAAAGACACAACAGAGGTAAACAGTTGGTGTTAAAGTTACTTTGAGAGTAGAATTACTGGTGCAAGGGGTGGGAGAGAAAGCACCATATATGGTGGGGCAGGGGAGTACATTGGAACACAGTCCATGAAAACTAATCACTTGAGTAAATTATTCTCCTAGGTAGGTAAAGTCTGCAGGTTTACACTGTATGTCTAACCAAGAACAATAAATCCTGTCACCTGGGTTATGAAATATTTCAAAAACACTTTGTTATATAACATCTTTCATACAAACTATCCCCATGGCACTTTGCAGAGCTGAAGGATATAGGCACAAAGCTAAAATAATAAAATAACAGGGCTGGTGGGTTAAATGAACATGTTTGACCGAGGAAGAAAAGATACATCAGATGATAGTGTCAATCAAATGGTTGTGGGCTGAAAGTTGAATAGGGAAGAAGGTTCATGTTTGAAACTGTGAAAAGCCACACTAGATATATAAGCTAGATGGAATTCAGAGTAACTTCAGAAAAACAGTCAATTCAGTTAATATGAATTAAGGTGCTGTTTTGGCTTCCTGTCCAAAGACTACAGTATCTCAGATGAGACACTGTAGTCTTCAAGCATGCTGCCAAAACTTTAAACCAGGTCAGATAGGTACAGACTTCTGTAAAATAAAATTAATTCAAACCAACCTTCAACGCAAAAGGTACCAGTACCACTAAGCCTGCCTACTTACTTACTTGTATGTTTATTTCTTCTTGCTACAGGCCATAGCTTTGGTACTTTTCACAATGAAAACTACTCTGAAATATGTGTTAGCAACCAAATGCCTAGTATTCAAATAGTGACTCCTGGGTTTGCTTAGAAGTGCTACATCATTATTCTTATGTGAGCATTTTAGTAACTCCCTATTCAAATACCAGTATTTATTTTCCTTGCAATGTTTGGAAAAGGGATTCTAACTGGGAAATGAACAAACAAACAAAAACTGCTGGTTTAAAAGCTAATCTAGATCTATATATCTGTGCATGCAGCAGTGCATTTAAAAAGACAATCTGACGGAATAGGCCAAGCCAGTAAATTGCATGCAAACACCAAAGCTCTTTCAGCCGCAACATCTTTTTTAACATACATTTTAATCTTTGTGTGTAAGAGGTATATTCAAAAAGATTATGGGAATAAATACTATATGTGTATGAATAAGGAAACTGGAGGGGCAGGGAGAAGTGCCGTGTTCAATTCATTTTCCAAGACCATGTCCACTTTCACATATCACCGGAAGGTTTTTCATACAGGGCTCCTATGGCACAAGTACTCCCATAAGCTGCTGAACCACAAAAAAGAAGTTAAAGCAGGGAATAATGAATGCTGTCCTAACATCACAAACCAACTGAAGGTGTGCACCTGGGCAAAACAGTCGGTTGATGCTATCTGTAAAAGCCATCAGCTTCTGATCCAGAGTGGCAACATCATGCACATCTGTTACATATTACAAATAAATGGATTAAAAAAAGGTTATAAACAGGTGGTAAGAGAGAAAATGAGTCACTAGTGTGCCATCCCAAAGGCATTTTGGCCACTATGGGTATGTTTCCATAAACACAGACCTACAAACCAGATATTAGAGTGGTGTTCAGAAGTGATTACATCTGCCAGATAACATAAAGCAAGGGTGAACAGAAGGCAGATCTGCCTCCACTGGTAGATCACCAGATAGCACAGGGAATGGCCATAGCTCAGTGGTAGAGCTGAGCTTTGCATTGCATTCAGAAGGTCTCAGGCTAAATCCCCAAGCATCTTCAGGTAGGGTCTGGAGAGACTCCCATCTGAAACCCCGATGCCAGTCAGTTTAGCCAAGACTGAGTTCAAGGGACCAAACTGTAGATTGCCTCCACACATCTGGAATTGGAGGGGCAGGTGTACCAACTGAGAATAAATGGTTTCTATGTGGGTTTCAGTTCTAGCACCTTGTTTTGGAAATTAACCACTGGAACTGGCATTCAGGAAAAAATGAAATGCAATTGATACTGGAAGATTTATGAGAATACTGTCTAGGAAATGTAGTCAACAGTTCTTCAGCCAAAGGTGTCAAATAGACTTGGCAAATGTCAGCATTTGACCGGGATAGTTTGGATTTGTGCCACTTACCCACCATGAAAAGTCTATAGGACAGAGACTACTGAAGGTTTGCCAGTTCTCCTGATGTAAGTCATGGTAGTTTGGAAAATTACTATCTTGCACTGAATTGATTTTTCCCCCCTTTCAAGACAATGAAATATGTTGAATGCATAAGATATACATGCAGAGAAGATAATATAGTTACAAAGTATTAGAAAAATACTCTAAAATTGGTTTATGCATGGCTGGAAACAATCACTTGCTATCTCTCCCAACTCTCCTTTTCTTTCTCTATGCTTGCAAAGTCAATTACACCATTACTTTGCTCTGCAACACTGGGATGCTTTGAAGAAAACTGCAGGAGGTGAACTGTTGCTGAGATACAGCATCTACACCTCTCTCCTCCAACAATAAATAACATTTTAAAGTAGTGTGTCACAATGAAACTGAATCTCCATTACCAACACCTAACTTGACTTGTGTCCCCTGACCTAGACCCTAACAAAGGAGCATGAAAAAGAGGAAGCCTAGTTCTGAGAGACTCATGAATTCTAGTAGCTGCAAGATTTAAAGGTATGACACTAAAATGGTAGGGTAATTTCAGGACCAAATCTTGTATACTGATTTATGTATACATATCACCCCACACTTATTCCCCTGGGAATCCAGAAGAAATATAGTAGTGAGCCAATAAAGCACTACACATATGACGAAGTGTAGTATCTGAAGAAGTGTACATGCACACGAAAGCTCATACCAATAACAAACTTAGTTGGTCTCTAAGGTGCTACTGGGAGGAATTTTTTTATTTTGTTTTGACTACACATGAGTTCAAGAGACCTACAGACTTTGGGGCTTACACAGTCCAAAGAACCATCAGGTTATGCACCCAGACCTAGATCATTCATTAGGCTAGCCGACATGTCAAATCACTTCCATGAAGGAAAATCATGCATTCACTGTGTACAAAAATCCTGTATCTATGAGTAGTCAAAAAGGTGTCCTCCCAATGTTTTATGCTACAACCATTAGCCCTAGCCAGCATATTCAATGGTCACAGTTGATGAGTGTTGTAGTCCACAACATCTGGTGGACACCATGTTGGCTACTCCTGTTATAGTCAAATGGCTATTCTGCAATGCATTCACACAGTAGCAAGTAATGACTGTACATATGACTTCTCAGCAAGTGTAGACCACATGTCCAGGCAGAAAAATGGACACTTGTGCTCATTACATATAGTGATATCCAGTTCCTCCTGACTATGTCTATATAGGAGACTGGCATGCGTGAAGCAGCTCTTACTACCAAACAAATGGCAAATGCCAACTCCTTATCACCTATTAAGATTTCTGCAGATACGATGTAAATAAATCTTATCATTTTACATCTTCTCATCTGCCGCTTTGCCTATAAAAATACTGAAGAGGCATCTATAAGACAAAGTTTAGATCTCTTTACATGAAGGGGCTTCAATCTTTTCTAGGACTAGAAAACCACATGTATTTTGTAATGACATTCCAGCTTCCTCTACTGTAAACTGAAGTTTCCTTCTCATTACAAGATATGTGACTGGAACACTAGACTATGGACGAAGTTCAATCAACCCTGTGGAGAAGGGACATAGCTCAGCGGTAAAGTATATGCTTTGCAATCCAGAGCTATGGCAATCCCAGCCATCTCCAGAGAAGGCTGGAAAGCATCCCCTTCTGCGATCCTGGACAGCCACTGCCAATTAAGGGAGGCAATACTGAGCTACTTGGACCAATGGTCTGATTCAATATATGGCAACTTCTCAGTCCTAATAGGGGCCTTGGCTTAATGTTGTGAAGAAATATTTTTTTCCATTTTATAGCATATCTAGTACTTCAGGAAGGAGATTCTATGGTGGCTCTCAATACATTAAAAATGCAGCACTTTCCTAAATTAATCATAAAATGAATAATATAAATATTACAGTATTTCCCTCGTTATTTAACCTGATATTAAATTCAATTAATATTACACTGAGCCTAAATTTTTAATTTTCAGTGGACTGTTGGATTTTTATTGAAAATGCATAATTGTATTATAAAAGCTGCCAAGGGAAGCTATATATTTTGGAAGTTGGCAGGTGACAGTGGAGGAATTTAGCACTAGAAAAGGTGTTGCAGGGAGTTCAGAATTATCAGAAGACCATATTATTTGGGTCCACAAATAAACAGCTGTGGAAGTTATTGGTAAGTTCATATTTTATACTGAAATTTGCAGAATCAGAAATTCCACAGATACCATACTCTGTTGAAAGAGAACAGACTATTGATTCATGATGTCTTCATGAATAGGAATGATTTTGAAACATTTGGTATTAATGTTTAGTAGGCAGAGCCAATTTTTAAATACTTTTCGGTACAACAGAATCTTGCTTTACTCTTAAAAGCTCAGAACAAATATACAGCCAAATCCTATATATGCTTACTCAAAAGTAAGTCCCCAGTGAGTTCAAAGTAAATCTGCACAGGACTGCAGCCTTATTGTGGCATGAGATTTCATAAGATACTTCTGTTAATATAGGATTTTTCCTACAAAAGGTGGTGCATCTGATTAATTAGACTCTTGATTATGAAAGCTTGTTGTTGCAATATATTTTATAATCTTGAAGTCTAAGCAGAATATTCTCTACTGGTTAATTTGATATTTCCATTCTGCTTAATTGATTAAAAATACAGAAAACAGAAGCAACAACAAACAACTTAAAGAAAATTACAAAAATACAGTTACATATAAAAATGTTGCATTAAAAGAAAGTTACTATATAAATTCATTTTCCTTCTGAAACACCCTCCCTCTCTTTCACCCAGGGTCCAGACAAACTCAGCTCACCTGCAAAAGTGTCACAACGGAAAGAGTTCCTGGAAACAGTGCACATCACCCTAGTCTCTCACTCTAGACTTGCATTTTAAGGGCAGGCCCAAGATAGATGGTACTTTCTCAAGCTGCCCTCAGCTGTGTCCCATTCAGCTACACTCTCCACACCCAGTTCCAGGTGCAGCAGGTTAAATGAGTTTCCCAGGTGGTCCAAAGGATAGGAAGGAGGCTCCCTTCCACTCACAGCTCTTTCTTCACCTCTATCCTCTCCTCTTCCACCCAGCTATTGTTTTTGCTCAACAGAAATAACAGGACTACTCTCTGAGAATCTGGAGCGGTACCTATTTATCTACTTGCACTTTGACATGCTTTCGAACTGCTAGGTTGGCAGGAGCTGGGACTGAACAACGGGAGCTCACACCGTCGTGAGGATTCAAACCACCGACCTTCCGATCGGCAAGCCCTAGGCTCAGTGGTTTAGACCACGTCGCCACCCGCATCTCTATTAAAAACATAGGAAAGGACAAAAACAAGCTAATTAGCAATGCAATTCTATATAAGCCTACTCATTAATTTCAAAGTGGTTTACAAACCTATACCCAGGTAAGAGGGTATAGGATTGTAGCCTCACTGACTGAATGATTCAGACACAATACACAGAGTAGCCTGCTTCCTATAACCATTTCTATAGAAATCACTGTAGTATACAAGGTCCTATTAGTAAACCGCACAGAGCAAACTGTTTATGTATCTTTCTTATTTTGCCAGTTTGGGTTAGTGCTCCTAAACCTAGAGGGTTGCAAAAGCGTCAAAGGATCTGTGATTGGCTATAGCTCCCATACACTCAGTAGCGAGCCTAGATTTGCCTCTGCATACTGTCGGCAATTGTCATTAGTTGCATTGCATCTATTTCTAGTTTTGCAGTACTACAGTTCTACCTGATGCCTTGCCATAGTGTAGAAATTCCTTCTGAATGCCTATGTAGAAGCAACAAAAAATAATAATATGGGCAGTAAGGAAGTAATAAAGAGGCTATGAAACTGGCTATCAGTAGAAGGCAGGTAAGAGAATCCTTCAAAAAGGATGAGTTTAAATGTATAAGCTCACACCAGTGATATGGGTCCTTGGGTATTAGCAAGGAAATTAACTGTGAAACTGGCAATTATTTTCAAACAGTCATGAGGAAATGTGAAGGTTCTAAACAAGTGGTAAAAGGTAATGGAGGAATTGTATTATGAGGAAGGATTAAAAGAGCTAAATTTGTATAACTTGGCTAAGTGACAAATAAAGCATGAATATGAAAAACATTCATTCAAAGGAAACCCAGAAAAGAAACCATTATGCAGGATGGTACATATGGTATAATAAGAAAGGGGAGGTGGGGATAAGAATCGCTAAATGCAGGAAAATCTGGAGAAGTTTCTGTGATGACTTAGAGATATTCTGAAAATTATCTTGACTAACATGATTACAATTAAGCTGGGATATATTAATGAAAACATGCTACTGGGGGGACGGGACCTGCAAGAATAGCTGCTAACTACACATGCAGCTGCACATTCTTGTAGGACAGGTATCATTCAAAACTCACACTTCTCCAAGTACAGTGATGCAGTTCCCCAACCAAAATAATGTTTACAAATATGTATATATTAGGGAAAATGCATATAAAAATGCATTATATTAGGGGAAATTACATGCAGAAACATGCACAGTGGGGAAATCTGGATTAAAAATGTGTATATTAGGAGCGGTATAAACTAAAATATTAACAAATTTTCATGAGGACTTTTAAAAATACACAAAATGGTTCAGAAATGTGGTGAATTTTAGATTGAGAAAATGAGAAATTAAGAGAAAATGAAATTGACAGATTCATCCTATGGCACTTTTGCAGTGTTCTGCATTTCTTTTATAAGTCTCTAGCATGACAACTTAATTAAGCTATTCTCGGTCCTGACGTTCTCAGAGCACTGTGAGAGATGTAGATCTTATAAAAGTCATCCCAGTATGTGAGTAAGGGTGAAGTAATGACTACATGGATTACAGATTTGAGAGAATTGATATCGAAGATAGCATTTATATTATCCCTTCTGCAGGCACACAAGAAAGAGAAGTTGTCTGTCATAAAAGCCAAGAAATAAGGCACTGCAACCGTCAGGGCAAAATGTGACAAAGGCATTTGATAACAAAATGAAAAGAAGCTTAGTACCATGTCTACACTTCAGCCAAAGTGGTTATAATGGGGGGCGGGGGGGCGGGTCTGGCATACAGAGGATGAGAGATAAGCAAAAACCAGTAATGTAATTGTTTTACACCTACACTCATCTCCTGTGACTACTCTGAAGGCTCACCAATGTCTTACACTTCCAAGCCTCCCTCTTCTGCTGTGAACCTCCTCCTCTTTCAGTTGTCATTCAACAGTTTAACAGTGGCAACCTAAACTGAAGCATTTGTGAGTTACATTACCACTGGCAAGAACAAACATTCCCCCCCCCCCAAATCTGAAGGATACTGTCTCATAGGTATGGGTGGCGGGGAGAGAAGACAACCTTTGAAATGATGTAATCGGCAGTGCCAACTCAAAACCAGGAGAGAGCCTAAGAAGACTGAAAGGTGTTTTGAACAGGTACCAGATTTATAACAACAACTTTATACCCAATTACATTTATATCCCACCTTTATGCCACGGCGCTCAAAGCAGCATTCTCACAACGACCCTATGAGGTAGATTACGCTGACACAGAGGGAGGAATCGAATGTTGCAGTCTTCTGAATGTTCTATCAGTGCAAACATTTCTGCTTGCTCAACAGAATGATCCCCCCCTCTCCTCCCCACACAAGATGATCTGGGATTCTTCTGAAGCTCCAGACCAGACCATGTGGGGTGCATGCAGGGAGAAGGGGGGGGGAGCCACACTGGGCTAGCAGTGCCATTGGCCCCTTCCCCACACCAGCCCTCATGCTGCCTTCCCAAAGACGGGTTAGGAGGCGCTGAGCTTTGGGAAGGAAACATGACAGGGTCCTAGAGGCCTTCCAAGTCTTTCCCAATGCTGGGAAAGTGCAAGAAGGAGATGGGAGTACTCTACGACCCTGTCAGAGCCTAAGGTCTCCTTCCCAAAGCCCAGTGCAACCCTTACTGGGCTTTGAGAAAGCGCCCCCTCATGTCAGTGCCCAGTGCAGGTGAACTGCTCACACAACCCTAAATCCACCTGTGGTCTGGCCCAGGGTCACACAGTGAGCTTAATGGCTGAGTGGAGATTTGAACCCAAGTCTTTTCAATCCTAGTCTTACACTCTAACCACTATACTGCAACCACATATGGAAAATAAGGTAGTAACATCCAAGTATGGTTCTGGTTCTGCTTAAAGTATGGTTGGTCCCAATGTCATTTCTCAAAAATGTCAAGGAGAAAAGAGAGCAAGATAAAGACTGCAATCCTGCATTCAGTTAAGCTGCTTAAATCCGATTGACTTCAATGAAATTTAAACAGTCCGTGTGCTGGATTACAGCTAAAGGTTTTAATAAATGATAGGCGGTTCTGGCAAATTGAATAGTTGGAAGCTTGTACTAAGCTCTGGGGAGGCCTAGAGCTTCAATATACTACTACACAGACACAGATGTAAAAACTGTATACCCACAATTTTTGGGTGAAGGCAGACAACTATTTGCTGCATATGTATTTATGTGCCACAGCTGGCAATGTGTTTTCAGCACAGGTACATCTGACGCAATATATATATGATATTCGCACCAGTCAGCTTGGAGGGGGCAAACTGATAATTATTATAATCTGCAAAAGTAATGAGCTGATAAGCAAACAACACTGAAAGATAAAGTTTAAAAAATATGATTGACTGTGTCAAGTAGTTTCAGACAGATCAGAAGATCTTGGTAGCGATGCATATTTTTTTAAAAAAACTTTTGAGATGGATACCCGAAAGGTCATAGGAATATATTTCTATTTATAGAAACATGATTAGTTGACCATCACAATAGCATCCACTGTGGCTTTAAACCAAAATCAGGATTTCGAAAATCTTACTAACAAACCACAAGGTAGTAGTAATATCAACACTATTGCATAATTTACCACCTTGGTAAACCGAATACCCCCCATTCAAATAAAATTGATTATTTTATTTATAGAAGCAATCAAATTTCAAAGAGCTTTGCTCTGTAAAACAAAGAAGAAGAAAAAAAGTCCCTATCAGAGACTGGTATAACCAAAAACAGGACATTCTAATAATAGATAAGATCTTCACTCAAAAATTATATCAAAACTTAAACACTAACAATTTCATAGAAAAATGGTTTGTGTTCTTAACAGCCATGGACTCTGGAAAAACCTGTTGTAAATAGCCTGTAAAATTTAATCACATATTAAATATTAATCACATTAAATAATCTAACAAGAAAAATCCAGCTATAGATTACAAGGATATATTCTATATTTTCACTACAAAATGTGAAATATATACAAGAATTTGTAAACTTGTAAGTCTCCATATTTTCACATTTCTGTAACTGTTCTTAAATGTTTTTTTCTCTTTTGTAAACGTTTTATAGACTTTTTTTAACTATTTTGTTGTTGTTGTTGTTGTTGTTGTTGTTTTTATTATATATTTTGTGTTTTTATCTTGTATTTTTATGCTGCGAACTGCCCTGAAGGGCTACGTATGAAGGGCGGTATACAATTTTAAATAAATTGTAAATAAGAACTAAAAAAAAAAAAAAAGTTTCACGAATGTATTCCGCCAGAATTTTCCAGTTCCATTCCACAAATCGCAGATATATATATATATATATATATATATATATATATATGCACACTTCATCTACAAATACCATGCCAGTTCCTACTGCCTCCTCCCAGACATTTATTCTCAAGAGAAGGGAGCAGGCTAATGTTATCTCAGCAGGCTTAATAGGCTTCTAAGCCAAGGAACAAAATTGCTACTAGAGGCAGGGAAGATACATCCAGTTCCCCTCAGGAACACTTTAGTACAGCAAGCCTTCACTCTTCCAAGCCAGTGCTTACTGAATGTTATAATGGGGAGGTGGGTTCTATGGGAAATGAGATACTACCAGTGAACAAGACCCTTAAGGATGCAGAATAGGATTTGTAGGACACTGATTTGAGAACTCTGAAATGGAGGATTGCTTAGAAGATTGGCACCTGGCCCAAAATTAAGACATACAAAGGAATGCCAATTAATTCATCATACGAAAAGTTTCTTCACTTTTGATGAAGAGAATTATCATTATCTGGATTTTGATCGCCATTTCACCCAAGCTTTTCACGAAGTGTTGAGTAAAGTGGAATGCTATTCAACAAGATATGGATGGGCGGGTGTAGCACAACTTGCTACAGTTTCATAGACCCTAGTTTCCAAACACTATAAAATATGAAGACACCTTTTAAGCTGAAATACTTCTGCAATTTCCCAACTCTTGCAAGATATTCTATTGTTAAATTACTTCAGGATGTTATGTGGGAAGTTTTTGTAAATAAACAGATAAATAAATAAGATAGTCTTAATTCTTGTGAAACCCAGTAAACAATCCACCAATAGAATTCATAATGAAAAAATGGAGAACTTTCAAAGGATGGTGGAAGGACCATAAAGTACATACAACCAAAATTAAGATATGATACATTCTGGATTCCCCCCCCCCCCCAAAGCTGGCCTTGAGAAGATTTAAACCAAACACACTCTAAACTTGAGTGACTGGATGTATTTTATCAGTTTTTGAACATGTGAAATCTCCATATGCCAATATTGACCCTCATAGTCCATCAGCTTCTTTCTTGATTCTCTGTTTGGTTCTAAAATGTCTAGTTAAACCACACTTTGAGCTAACTTGCTCAGTAAAGCTCTTTTTCACAGATGAAGGCAGTGTCTCTTAATGCCACATAACAGCTAAGAGAATATTGAAAGCTTTATCCCCACTGATCTAATTTCCCATAATTCATTAGAAGAAGATTGTCCTTTGACCAGATCTAGACTTCAAGCCCATGGTGATTTCTCTTTTTCACTGTTTGCAAAATCTAGTCCTGCCATCATTCTATTCTAGCTCACAAGCTGCACAGGAGAAAGTGAGGCACAGCAGTTAATATTTTCAGTTCCAGGTTTTTCAAGATGGCAATACATTAGTTGTTAAGTATTGCAGGACAAATAGAGGGGGAAAGGCTTTGACAGCATCCATATCAAGCTGGATAAAAGGCAAGCATTATGGAAGCCTAAAAGGTCTCTGGGGCTTTTCCTTCAGCACAAGTTACAATCTATTCTACAAGGAGGATACTTGCTTCCTTCGTCCTACAATCCAGAAAGTAATATACAGGGGAGCCACTATTCTCCACTATTGTGAAGCAATGTATAAGAACTTCTCTAATCTCATAGGATGCATGGATTTGGTACAGCCCGTCTTGTGGAGTGGCACCTGAGACAATCTGGAGAATGACCAACTGAGTACTCACCTGTGAGTTGTCTTTCTCAGATTCCCTCAAGTCCCACTCCAGCCCAACTATCTGCAACAATGGCAAAGAAAAAAACACACAATATAGACCATGGAATAAAGACTTCTTACCTAACCAAATGGAGTGTTACCTGAACACAGTATAGTCTACTTCTCATGATTGCAGGGCTTGTTTGTTTGTTTTAATGTTGGGTTTTCTTATTTCCTCCCCCCCCCCCTTGCTCTGGATCTGTTTGATTAAAAAGGACAAGCCAGTTATTTATGTCTAGCTCAGGGATGGGGCCCTGTAGCCCTCCATATGTTGTTGGACTACAACTCCCATAATTTCTGACTATTAGCTATGTCAGCTGGGACTGATGGGAGCAGAGGTCAAACTACATCTGGAGCATCACAGCTTCCGCATCCTTGGTCTGTCTACAATGTCGGAGGACAACTCCTTCATAATTTGAGAAACAATACCCTTTTGTGGTGTTTATGCTGTGAACCCCTGCATCATAGGCTCAGGTTGTATATATGTGCAGATAAGCCATACATGATAAAAACACCACAGTCTGTGCTATGCCTCATTTCCAAAAGGAAACATGAACCCTAGTTAAGTGCTTAGAACCTCTGTAATCTCGCACTGCTCAGAGATTGGGGTGGCGGTTACCCATATTATTTATTTGTAGCCTTTTTGGTTTATTTTGCTAAAGAAAGAAAGACAACAGTCATTGCAACTAGTAGTGCTGTTGTTGTTTAGAACCTTTCCTAACTCTATCTTTGGTCTAATTTAGATGATAAGCCCCTCAGGCAAGAACTGTGTCTTCCTCTCTGTACAGTATAGTGCCAAGCACTCTGTCATCCCTCAACAAACACTAAATAATACATTTCAGCCTTGATAATACAAGCTCCAGTTGTTCCCAGTTTCATACTATTTGAAACACAGAGAAAAAAATCTTTAGGTTATCCAGAGCAGCTGCTATCCAAAATCTATGGGGTTTTTTTCTTTTCTTATGATATTCAAATAATTAAAACTATACTGTTAAAAAAATAACAACTGAGGAAGGTTAGGATATCCTTCCCCACCCCATTAAGGAAACCCTAAATCTGTGCACTTAAGATCTGATCTGATATTCTCATGGAATTTGCAAAACAAAACAGACACAAAAACCACACACAATCCCATCATTATAGCAGATTATAGTAAACAATTTTAATACTTTTATTTTGGAAACTTGGACTGATTACTCTGCACAACGTAACCGGAATTCCTTCATCACTCCTTTCATCAAGCCTTACAACAGGTCGGCTTCTTCTACCAATTGAACTCCATGAAAATCTCTTTAGCAACACAGACAGTGCTACAGATCTGATTGTGCCACTTAATGATCTATCGGCATCTGTCTTTTTCAAGACTAAAGAAGTGCTTTCAAGGGTCTTTTTTGTCACCACATTTTACTTCCATAGATTTAACAATCAATAGGCTCTAGTTTCCTAGTGCAATATTGTAACAGAGTTGCTGCAAGCAAACAGTGTGAACAAATATTAAACAGCTATGATGTATTCCCAAGGTAAAAAAACAAAATCCCAGTCTATGAACTCAGAAATATTTTGTTACAGTGTGTGTGTGTGTGTGTGTGTGTGTGTGTGTGTGTGTGTTTGCGTGTGAGAGTAAGATAGAGAGAGAGAGAGAATGGGTCAGGAGCTCTCTGTACATCACAATCTATAACTTTTACTGGGATTACTATAATCACGAAGCAGTAGTATTAGTATAGTATAATACAGGCTTCCTCAACCTCGGCCCTCCAGATGTTTTTGGCCTACAACTCCCATGATCCCTAGCTAGCAGGATCAGTGGTCAGGGATGATGGGAATTGTAGTCCCAAAACATCTGGAAGGCCAAGGTTGAAGAAGCCTGGTATAATATAAATCAAAGTGGAGATAGAAATGATTATCAAAGAGGTAAAAAACAGCAAGAAAGTAAAATGGAATACTCAAGTTAGCACTGATGTATTGGTGTGTTATGATTGATTAAAGCTATGATTTGTGGAACACTCAAATATACCAAAGGTGCTCTAGCATCCTAACTCGTAACATCCTCATTTTCTGTATAATTAAGACAAGCATATTTTACCCTTTTCTTTCCTTTCATTTTCGTCCCTTTCCTTTCCAATCTCAGTATTGTTCAGTGTACCAGTAATGCTCTGATGCATTTCACTCTTGACTGGATACAGTGAGATTGCTAATCAGGATTACTTGATTCAGTCAACACTGATTTCAATAAAAAGACCAAAAAAATTATCATAAATATAGAGAAAGTGCTGGCGGCAGTGACAGGTGATTAAAATCTCATTCACTTGGAATCAGCCTGATTCATGGTAGCCGGGTAGAGGAAGTCTTCATATCAGCAGCAGATGATTATTATCTCACTCACTCCAAGTCACTTCTGATTGCACATGCACACGCAAATTGGCTCAAAAGTAGATTCATGAACAACAAATCATCATGTGGGGGCCTGACCTCTTTAAAATAAGGCTTTGTATAATAACTCTTCAGAAATAAGGATATGTAGGGTGGACTAGGGCTAATTTACCAAGCAGGAATAAGCAACCAACTCATGCTAAACATTTGATATACAGAGAGTGAATGATAAAGCATTTGTGTGACATTATGGTGACGAGCTGCGTAGTGGTGCTCCTTCTACTTTCTTATTAAAACAACAACACAGCCCTCTCATTATCAAACTTCAAGAAAGTCTCGGCATATTATATACAATGATCATCAATGAATAGCTGCCTTTCTAAACAGATCTGTGCCGTGCTAATCTAAATTTGAAACATCTACTTAGTCATTAAAAATTATGTTCCAGCCAAATAGTCATTTTTATATCTCACTAATTTAAAGTGGGAAAGAGTTGTGCATATGCTTAACTTTTCCACTAAAATAAATGGGTTTTAATTCTTAACTTTGCTGAATTGCATCCATTCGTCATCTGCAGCATATTTAGCATAGTAGGTTAAAGCATATTTGTATTTTAAAATAATAGCTGGGAATTGCAGATTATAGCGCTCCATGTATGCATAGAAGTTTTTAAGCTTCCCTATGCTAGCAGCAGGTCCTTGTGGCCCCACCTCTCCACAAAAAACGCTTCCCCAGTGGTCAGGGGCAGTACCCCATGAGGAATTATTATTATTTACAGCAAGCCTGCAAGTGCCGCTCAGTTTTCTTACATGAACACAACCTTATGCAGGTGATTGAAAAAAATAAATAAATTGGAAAAACATGGGGGAAATCAAAATACGCAGTAGAAAATGTCAGAAGGAGACGGGAGAGTGGGAAACAACAGCAATCCCATCAGCCACTGCACTCAGCCTGGGAGAGTGTTCAGACATCATAAGAGAATCGGACAGTTTGGAGTTGGAGAGTCAGAGTGAGACAGGGCCTAGCAAGAGAATGGAGAGCAAGCGAACGTACCGTAGTCTGAAAGTAAGTCTGAAGTAAGCAGAGTTTCAGACTAAGCAATGCCGTAGTTGTTTGCTGGTAAGTGCTTGCTTTTTCACGTTTAGGGTTTTTTTTTTTACAGGTTGTTTAAGGGGCCTTTTTGACTTTATGCATTTGACTTTATGCACGCTGTTTCCAGGAACTGAACCATCACATACAGCATGGCACTAAATTTGTTAGTTGTTTTACCTTGTCCAGGGAAACCCAAAGCAACTTATAACCATGAAGGCTTGCTGCCAGCAGGGGAAAAAGGCAAGCATACCTTTGCACACCCAAACTTCTGCTAATGGAGGCACATTTGAATCTCAACTGAAATTGGAGAAATACTTCACACAATTTGATATTGGAAAACGTTTATGCATATTTGTGCAAACACAGAGATTTGGCCATGCACCAGGCACTCCAAGTAGCTTACAGACAAAGAAAGAAAAATAGTGGCAATATAAAAACAAAAGTCAATTCGCAGCACAGCCCTATCAATGAAAGTCCAATTGAATTCAATAGCATTTTCACCCAGGTAAATTGGTATAGGATTGTTCCTTAAAATAAGCAAAATATTGGCAGAGCGGCATAAAAACAGTTTTAATTCTGGAGATTGGATTACATCAGTAGCACATCTAGACAAATGTTTTGACAAAAATTCTAAAAATAGGAAGCTAAAGGATTATACAAGCATCTGAAGGGGTCACTTCAAAGACTAGGAGCCACCACTGAGAAGCCCCAGCATATTTCAAAAGGTTAAGTTGTTCAGCTTTTCTTGGGAACAATCCCAAATTGTTGACCTTTTTGGGGGGAACCTAACACAAAAATAGTAATTTTAAGTTATTTGAGCTGTTTCCGCTGCTTTTTCCATTCGCATTGCCATACATCTCGATTTTCCCTGACATTTTGCCGATTCAGCAAAATTCCCTCTTGACGCCATTTTTACGCTCCGAAACCAGGATGTCAGGAATTTTCCTGACATATGGCAAGCCTATACATATAACAAGCGCATTTCAAGGTAGCTGTAAAATTATCCAAAGAAAAGAGTCCACTCATTGGGATATTATTCTCAGTGTGCTTCCTGATTAGAGGGAGGCACACTCAGAGCAGTAACTCATGTACAGATGTAACATGCCACTTCTTAGGTGGGACGATAACTCTGCATCAGGATATTTGTATAATCCAATCATACTCAGTGCATACTTGCAGTATAATTAATATTCCCAGCTGAAACTGATTAGAAAGAAGCAAAGCTAGAACTGCAAATCATGCAGAGGTGCAGTTGGCAGCCTCCTCTTTGAATGAATCCTTTGAATTCCAAGAAACGTTTTATTGTTGAATTGTTTGGGGTTCAGATGACATGCTAAACTGGAAATCGGAAGGGAATGCGTCACATCTCCTAGCAGTCACACCAGAGCAACAGAGGGGAAGCAGAGCACATTGGCCCAAAGCATACCTATGCTTGTTTTCATTACCTTAAAACAAGGATGGGGAACCAATGGCCTTCCTGATGTTGGATGATGGGAGCTGTAGCCCCAAAACATCTGGATGACTACAGGTCTCCCACATTTGCCCTGAACAATGGTTTAAACCATGACATCCAAACAACACCATTCTAAAGCAAAACAAGGAATTATATCCAATGCTGCACAAGCAACATTCCAGTCACATAGTATTCCATTTAGACTTCTCCTATCTACATGTGCCCCCAAAATCATATCAAGAGGGCCTCCGAACCCTCTGGAGCAGATTTTGAGGGTGTGCAAGGGACTGCAGGGGAGAGCAGAGGATGAGATGGTTCTGTTGCACAAACAAAAGTCTGCTGCAGAAGTGGAATGGTAAAATTGGACACAACTCAAGACTCTCCAGCCCTTATCCTATGACAGCAGTCGGTGTAGAGAAACAGGCTTCCACCTGTAGATCAGTTGTGGTTCCTATGCAACAGAAACTTGAGCACGGCAAAATACAACCACATCTAGTGAAAGAATAACACATGTGGAACTACCGGTACTCATCCTAGTTCAGCTGCTGTCAAAGAAGCTGGCAGAGGAGCAGTGGGTATGATGCCTTTTTCTGCATTCATGTCTGCTGGATATATACCTATATATATATATTTCCATTTCTGTTTTTCAACTATGGCCTATATATGCAATCAAGGATTTAAAAAATGGTACCCATAAGTTTTAATTTTTCCTTAAATTTACACTGATTGCATTATATAAATAATAACAATGAGACTACTTTAATTAATCAAACACCCCAAATTATAAAATTAACTTCCTGAGATTCTGAATTAATTGAATTATCACACAGGAAATACATGTCTGAGTTATGTAATAAAATGCAAGCAATGGAGGAAACAGCTATGCAGTTGCACAATTAAATGTTTTACAGCTACTTTGAAAGATTCTGTTTGTTTGGTTTTTTAGATTGACGGTACAATCAAACTCAGTAGCAGTTCCAGTGTCAAAGTGCAAGTCAATATCTTTGTTAGATGTTGTCTAATAGAAATGAATAACAGCAGTTGAAGACAAGGGAAGACTCACTTGAATCCAAGAATCAGGCCTCTGTTCAAATCAATTAAAGGCAGCTGAATCAATGGGAGAGGAATGCAAGGAGATTACATATATATATGTAAAATCAACCTGTTGAAGGATGGAACTTTAGGGTGGTAACTGGTAAAAGCCCATTTCAGAGTCATCTGGAGTTTGTCAGGTTGACAAGGAATGAAGCTGTAGAGTTAAGGAAGTGACCCAGTAGTCCTAACACTAAGAAGAGATAATGTTCAATTCCCTGCAGTGTCTGCATCTGATAACCCAATTATCCACAGTCTATTTTTTTCCAAAGTCTCTTTGAACCATTGAGCTACCTCTTCAAATATACTTGCTTCTCCCATCCCCCACTTCGTTAAGTGCTAAAGTCTCAATAAAAGTACTTATGAAGTTACTTTCAACATGCTTCTTTCTTTTGATTTTTTTTTTAAACTTGCATATTTAAACCAGTGCAATGTTCCGAATGGAAACTGCAGCATAAACAACTTAAACTGCACAGTTGAAAGACAACTCGCATCCTTATTTATTCATTGAGAAACACGTAAGTTCCAGTGCCTGCATTAAGGAATAAGTGAAGAGACAAAATTTTGGCTTGTAACATTGGCTTAAGATGCTGCTGTGCAAAAGTGTTGGTAGCCGGTTAGAATGAAGAAATGTGGCCATGATACTTTTAAAAATACATTCTATATAAACTTTATTGTACTGGCCAGAAACTCAAACTCAGTCCTGATTATTATTACTTTTTAACTAGTATTTTACTCAAACCCTGTCCTGATTATTATTACTTTTTAACTAGTATTTTATTTCTTATATATTTCATCAACTTCAAAACAAAAACATTGGCCTGGCCTTTAAAAAGGGGGAAAGAGCAAACCTCAAATCCTTGGTGCATACTATTATCACAGCAGGTAATGTACAACATGATACTTTTTATTATGGCTCTGCATCTGTGTTGAATTAGCTACCTTATCTGTCCTTCTTAGGAAGTAGTGCGCTACCCACTTTTGGGTATGTCTAAACTGGCATTTGCCTCTCTTGATACTTGGTGTTACGGCCAAAATAACTTGTCAACTATAAACTGGATATTGTTTGGTGAATAAAAACATCCCAGCAATAAGCCCTGCAAAGGTTTCACGCAGTGCAACCTTACATGGAACATCAAACCCTACTGAAAATACACTGATAGATCAATAAGTACCTGCAAAATCCTCTGATTTTAGGTAAACAATCTAATTTGTACACAGAGGGCAAAATATTTTTCTTTGCTTTCTGCTAAAGGAAATGTGAAACAATTTGAAAAAGAAGTGTTAAGCCCATATAAATCCTGTAAATTAAAAGCATGCAATTCTGACATAAATACAGAGTGTTTCACCACTGAGTTTTCTGTTAATTAAGCATGAATATGAATCAAATGCTTGTTATTACAGTGGTACCTCGGGTTACGGATGCTTCAGGTTACAGACTCTGCTAACCCAGGAATAGTACCTCGGGTTAAGAACTTTGCTTCAGGATGAGAACAGAAATTGCGCGGTGGCGGCGCAGCAGCAGCGGGAGGCCCCATTAGCTAAAGTGGTACCTCAGGTTAAGAACAGTCTCAGGTTAAGAAGGGACCTCCGGAATGAATTAAGTTCTTAACCCGAGGTACCACTGTATATTGATTGGTCAGGATTTTTTTTCTTTAAACAACTTATCCTGGCATGAATATGTTCTCTATATAAAAGATAAGATAGATGAGCATAAATTTTTAAAATATCCTGTTACTTCCGCATTTTGCTATTCCAAAAAGCAGGTTCCGTTTCATGCATGTTTCAGACTAGTTCATGGACTAAAACATGTTTACTATGCCAATATGGAATGATTTTGACGTTCCAAGTTTTAGTTTTACTGTACTGACTTGGCCATAATCTGCTTACTAAGAGGTCTTAGTCTTAGATCTCCCTAATTAGAGCCATTAAGCAGTATATTTGTGCCATTGGCAAAATGTAAATCCAGGCCCAATGTTACCTCTGAAACCCAATTCAAAGGAAAGTAATATAACCACCCAAAAACATGAGAGAACTAAAAGGTTACAATGAACGATGTACTATTTATACTTTCCATGCATACTCTGTACTTCAAAACAATTACCGGTACTGACCCTCACAAATGCACAAAACTCCTGAATACAGCTCACTCATGGAACAGCATTAGAATAAGGTGGAATCAGAATCAGAGAATTCATTTAAACCTTAAAATTTAAGGTTCATGGTTCTGCGGCAAGTAAATTCTGGAATCTGTCAGAACAAAGCTTTGTCCAGTTCCGCCTGAAGTATGGATACTGTATCTCTCCCTCTCAGTGTGATGCTGTCACATGGCAAACATCCATTGAAAAGCACCCTTAGATACTATGCTATATGTATGATCTCATTAATTATTCATTCATTCATTCAGAGCACTTTTGCCCCACTATTGTGTTACGGTACTAGCCTAACAAATTTCACAACAGCTTCAAAACTACCTATCGTGGCACTACCTATCATAGGATTATTTACATCCAAACAGCAAATTTAATATCCATATATAAAAAAGCATGAACTAGTATAATGTCATTGGTGATACTAAATTTTGAATTACTAAAATACTGGATACTATCTAATGCCTTGGCTTGGATCCTGGGATAGGTTAAATTAAGGAAGCTCGTGAAAGGAAAGCTTCTTATCGCCCTCTCCTCATTTCATCCACCTGTATCCCCAGAAAAACCTCTCCAGAAGGTGAGCGAACCTTGATGAATAATGTGGGATGCAACTGCTAGGGAAGAATCACCCCAAATTGTAAAGACCTCTGTGAATTGCCCATTCCACCTTATTCGGGAAGGATACTTCACCCTTCAAAGATACATATTTGGAGAGAACAGGTGGCTGCATGAGGGAGGAAGTAATTGGAAACATTCCTTCCATTCAGTTCCTTCAGGTGACTTATCTTAGGATCCAAGACATTATAATCAGGAAACTAGTTATGATGGCCTACATCAGTAAGATTATATTAATAAATGCTTTGGGGGCTTGGCACAATAGATACTGATCAAAATGAAATCCTATCCCTATGAGGCTGCAAAAAATAAATAAATAAATAAATAAATAAATACACACACACACACACACACACACTATGGGCAAGATCCAACATGCAAGTGCAAGCAGCAAGAGAGCTGGCCTCGTTGAACAAGCTACTGTATTTCTGTCATGCAAGCAGGAGCACAAGCGGAAGTAGCATAACAGAACAAAACAGTATACATATCACTCACTAGATTCAGCTGTTCCGTGACACTAAGAATGGTGCTCCCCCACAGCAGAATGGCTATTGTGGTAGCTGGCTGGCACAATTGGATCTCACGCTACGGATCAATGCTCCAAAGTATCGTATTCTTTGGGGTCGGGGAGTAATTAGTTTATTTAAAATCCTTATACGTATTCCAGGTTTCACTTTTATTCTTCAGAGCGGCTTACAATAAAGTCTCCCACATTTTATAGAATTGTGGTGTGCTAATAAGGAAGGTATATTAAACATTCCAACAGAGTACTATCAGAACAAACCCGTGCATAGACGTTGTTTGGGTTTTCAGATTACTGGATACACTTTATAGAAGCTAAAACCTGTTTATATGTACCTATCATCATCATCAACCTAAATCACAGAAAATATGGGACTTTAACATTGTTTTTAAACATCTAGACAACTACACAGGATTTTAAAAGACTACACAGCTGCCCAAAGCACCAATTGCCTTCTAAATAGCTCCGGTTCTTTCCAATAGGATAAGGGAAATAAGCAATTCTGTGTTGTGTCTGCCTTACTGAAATCACTGTGATTTTGAAGTGTATTCATCGACATAGGAATAGATCCATGTTTGTATGCAAGTTTCAATGCTGCAAAACATGAGGTAAGCATGATAGGCATTGATTTGCCAGGCCAGCTCATTGCTAAAAAAGCAAACTATTCCTTTAATACAAACAAGCCCAGCCAGAAGAACTGAATGTTGCCAGACTGCTCTTCATTACAGCCACGTCTGACCAAGCAATCCCAGTTGAAGGGGATTCCAGCAGCTTTCCACAGACAAATAAACAGCAAATACTTACAGGGACAGCCTTGTAGAACTGATTCCTTAATCAACAGTTAAAGCAGCAAATTGGATCTGCCCTATCACAAAAAAAATTAATTCCAGATTGCAGTTATTGTCTTAAGTACAAGAAGGTTGCCTTGTAAGTTAGGCTGGATAATTTTATTTTAAAAGCATCTCTGAAATTTGTCATCTCATGGGGTCTGCGGTTTTCTCCATCATTATATAACTGTAAACCTCTGGATGTTAAAAATTGGATAATTTATTTCAGATGGTCCTGGCCTCTGCAGTACTTGGATGAGTGGGAATCAATTAGTTGCCAGAAGTAACCAGCAAAGAGTTAAAACAAGACAAAGGCTTAGAAAAGGCATAAGTATTTTTAGTTAAGAACATAAGAAGAGCTTGCTGAAATGTGCCAGTAGCCTATCTAGTCCGGCATCTTGTTCCCACAGTGGCCACTCAGAAGCCTGTGGGAAACTTTCAAGCAGGACCAGAGCACAAGAGCCCTTTCCCTTCTTGTGGTTTCCAGCAACAAGTATTCAAAAGCATTACTGCCTCTGACTTGGGGAGGCAGAGCCCAGCCACTGTGGCTGGTCGCCATTGATAGCTTTGTCCAGTAATATTTTTAAAGCCACCCAAGTTGGTGGTCCTCACTACCTCTTGTGGCAGTGAGTTCCATAGTTTAACTTTCTTTTGTACAGTGTGAAGAAGTAATTTCTTTTATCCACTGTGGATCTTCCAACATTCAGTTTCATTGGATGTCCACGAGTTCTAGTGTTGAGAGAGGGTGAAAAAGTTTTATCTAGTCAATTTCTTCATGCCACGCATAGTTTCATGAACTTCTGACATGTCTCCTCTTACTTCTCTTTTCTCTAAACTAAAAAGTTCCAACTTTTCCTCCTAAAGCAGTTGTTCCACCTCCTTGATAGATAGATTTGTATAACAGCATTACAATAGCAGCAGTTTTATTTTCCATTCCTTCCCTAGTGATCCCTAGCACGGAAGTTGCCTTTTTCACAGCTGCTACACACTGGGTCAACACCTTCATCAAGCTATCCACTACAATCCCAAGGTCTCATTGCTGGTCAGTTCAGACCCCATGAGAGTATACGTGAAATTATTATTATTATTATTATTGCACCAACATGCATCTCTCTACACTCTCTACAGTGAATTGATTTTGCCATTTTACCACTACTCACTCTGTTTGGAAAGGTCCCTTTGGAGCTTTTCCACTATCCGCCATTTGTTTTAATGACCATGAACAGTTTAGTATCATCAGCAGACTTGGCAACTTCACTGTTCACCTCTAACTCTAGATGGTTTATGAACAATCAGAGATGTGGTAGTCTCACTAGCCTTGAGAAGGAATTCCACAACCAGGGTGCTGGCACAGAAAAGGACCTGTAGCCCTGAGAAAAACAGTTCCTTCAAATCTCCACAAGCACGTATCCAATGTGATAAAGTTAATCTAATCCTTATAGTGTTCACAGTGTCCTTCACTAGCTATGCCTCCTTTATTCCTGGACATCATTGTACCACTGTGGAAAATGCAGTCTGCACCTTCTAAGCTGGTGCCATTACACACCCCGCACATTGTTCCTATTTTTACAGGTATCAATTCTCAAGTTCACTTTAGTTAAAATAAAAACTATTCTCATAAGAAAAGAATGTGAAATTGG
>NC_070606.1:42927500-42935000 GCF_027172205.1 Podarcis raffonei | reverse complement strand
AAATGATTTTGAGCTAAGCAGTCATCAGTATGTAACTGCTGTTCCCCCCAGTTTAACAGTTAACACATGATATACTAGTTTGTCGTGTAGTTTCAAAGTGAATGGCAGCTCTTTTCTCTAAAGCCAGACAGATGTGGAAAAACCTATCATGTTAGGCCACATCTGCAGCTACCTTCCTGACACCCTGATGTGGCAGGATAGCAAAGGAATGGCTGCGGGATACTTTCTAAACAAGGAATAGGAATAGAGTGCAAACCAAAATAACATTGCTCCAGAAAGTATGCAGATTACGGCACCTCAAGCAGGAGATGGATGATAAGTTTCTTCAGTGTGCTGGAGTTAGTTGTGGGATAACACTGCAGAACGCAGCTCATTTCTCATATCACCTTCAATGCTCCAGAAAAATTATTGTCCACTTAAATAAACTGCAAAGCCTGTTTGACCAGAGGTATTGGTAGAACAAAAGAAATGGGGGGGGGTACATGAATTAATACCTCTAACATATCACTTTCAACTCTCTTAAAAATTATATTCACACCAGCTATAATGTATCTCCGCAGTTTGGATCCTCAACCTCAGAAATACAGTATAGTTCAGATGTTGCAGAAGGATTGCATGCTGCAGGACACTGAGGCAGGATACCTTAAAAAAAACAAAGCCACTGTGTGCATATCCTGAAAGCCCAATTACACTATCAAGCAAATAATAAGGGATAGCTCTTGCTGGACTCTACCACTTCAGATAGCTAATAAGGAATCGGATGTTACAGTTATTTAACAAAATGAAGAAATACCAAAGCTTGGGCTTTTCCCTGTCATGTGAACTTTCAGTTTTTTCTCACATCAAATTTTATTTTGAAAATGCCCCCTTTTAAGGAGTTCGTTTTCAAGAAATTTACAGCTTTGCACTTGCATTTCAATCCTACAACCATTATATTGGAAAAACTTGCAGCACATTCAAAATGAGGATTCAGAGTCAATATTGATATATGCTGCAGCAAGTTTCTGGGTTGGATCCAGGTATAGCCATGTTTGGAGTAGACCTACTAAAATCAGTGGGACTTACGTTAGTCATGTATAATTGAAGTCTCATTGATTCCAATGGCTCTGATCTAAGCATCACTAAGTTTTGATTCTAGTCTGACAATAAATCTGCAACACTTTCCATGATCTTAGCTTCCGAAATCATGAAAATGATCGCAGTTGTCTCCATGTGCCCTCTTTTAGATCACAAGTTCATGACCATGGGGAGGGAAATTGGGAGACTGTCATAATACAAATACCATCTAATACATTTGTATCGTGTCTTCCCATCCAATGCATTCTTGAGGTGCCTAACAATCATAGAACTTCGACAAAAATGCAGCAATGAAATAATCAAATATTTGAATTGGATGGGATTCTTCTTTCAATGAATTTCATAAATCTCAAAACATCTATGTTAATTTATAATGGAAATAACAATCCAGTTTGGATTGTGGGCATTCCTGACAATTTGCCAATATCAAAGCCGATTCAGTTTTACTGGTGGCTATTTAAAACAAAAGGCAATCAACCTATTTACCCTGATATAACAACAGCTTGGCTACCTATCAGAGTATGACTTGGATTAAGTGAGGGGGGAGGGTTAAGAAGGTGTGTTAATATGCAAGAACTTCATGAACTTCATCTAACTGAACTTAACATTTGAACAGGGATAAGTTCCCAAGGCAAAAGTAGGGTGAATGCATCTCGCTGATGCATTTATATGCATTTATAAGCATTCTGCATATGTGGTTAAATCAATCTACACCACGTTCCCATGATTCTGACATTGAAAGCCTCTTTTGCAACAATTTAACTAACACATAGATTAATTACTGCCTGAATGTCCTTTTAATGCTCTACAGAAGCGGTCATGGAGTGACAATATTGCCTGGTTATGCATTTACCAAGGATTTTACCAGGTATCTAAACTCAACCGACTCCCATATCCAACAGTGCTCCAAGTCCTTTAAGTCCAGAGATATTCTGGTGGGTTCAAGGCTGCTAATAGGCTTTCCCAACCCCCATAGTTTTGTTTCTATCAAAATAGTTTCTTTCAAGCTGGAGAGAGAGAGAGAGAGAGAGAGAGAGAGAGAGAGAAGGCTGTCTCGGCAAAAGAACTGTTCTTTCTCACCAGATGTGTAACCGTGTTTCGTCTTTCACTATAGACAAGCTGGAGCCGACTTCTTCCGCTATCCAGGCCCGTGCTACATGTCTTACAACAACACAAATGTAAGCTTCTTCCTTTCCACACATGTTAAACTCATTTCCTAACTATTGGGAGAACATAACACTATCCTTACTGCTGTTGTCAGATGATTCCGTTTATTTTATATACTCATAGCACCACAAGCAGATGATGACTGGCTCTTGGTTGCTTTGGTGGCTGTGAAATGTTTAGGGGCAAATGCTTTGTTTTCTTTTAAGTGTGTGTGTGTGAGAGAGAGAGAGAGAGAGAGAGAGAGAGAGCGCAGCAGTATAAAAGTAAATTGTATCTTCTAACAACAGCAAGCGTTTGTGTGTGCAGCACACGTATGTGCACACACAGACACCCATGTACGGCACATACATACTTAGAGAGACTGAGTTAGCTTTCCACAAACTCCAACTCACTAGACTGTGCAAACTGTATAAAACATACTACTATCCCATTTAATACAGGATGGTTATAATTTAACGTGTTTATTCCTCTTTAAGAGAAATAGGTAGTACTTCGTTAACAAACCCTATATATTTAATCAATCTGGTGATTTAACAAAAAAAGGCAAACAATTTCACATAAAATTTGAACTATCAGAAGCCAGTTTACAAAGCACATATGTGAATCTCCATGCCTGTAAAATTATCCACCTTTGGTTCTTTTCCAAATTGAGGCCATTTCTTTATTTTCAAAACATTAATAATTCCAGTGCAATATATATGGTGTTTTTTTAAATGATCTTGACCACATACATTTTTGTAAGATTTGCTATTAAGATAAACAAACAAGAAGAGCTTGTATTCTGGAAGCCTGACCGAGGTGAATGGTTTTCATTTTCTTAGTGTGTAAGCTCTGGAAGCTTTGCCAAGCACAGGTTAAGCTCCCTGAGTTTTCACTTCCTGTAGCCCTGCTTGTCAATCACTTCCTGGCATCTGCAGTGACAATTTCCATCGTTAGAGCTTGGAATTTCCATCTCCTCCAACATGTCTCCCAGTGCCACACTTAACCCCTTGGGTTCCCATGTCTAATAAATTATTCACCATCTTTGCAAAAGTAACTGGACACTGTTGCATCTATGTTGATTGTAAACAAAATATATCCTTTCCCCAAATATATTTATTTTAGATTTTTATGCATAATAGAGATATTAATTTTGATTCCCTTTCTTAATAATGTTATAATTTTGTTACTGGAAATGTTTCATTGCAACAGCTTATCCTATAATTGGTTCACGAGTTGTTGTTTTTTTAATTTCTATTCATAGATAATATTTACTTCCTGTATGCATGTGTACCAGAACTCTGTGCTTAAAAGATTTTTCCATAACCTAATCCAATTCATCAAAGGCATCCTAACAAAATTACAGGCTCTGGCAGTATCTTTGCCTTTCACCTGATAAGGCTCTAACAGAAGCAGTGGATGGTTTGTATCAAGATACTTCTTGTAAAATAGTTTTTGACAGCTTTGCTTAAATCCCTTCCCCCATTTTTCCTTTCTCACACAAACACACTACTTTATTATTCTTTTGCAAACTACTTCTACTGAATGCAATACAAAGATATTTTGATCCTTTGGGGGGGGAAAGTACGGTAGAATGAGAGAACTACGTGCAAAACCCCATGTCTAACACATTAAGTAGTAATTTAAGAACTATTTCAAAGAATGCATATGAGTGCATCCTTTGAGAACTATAATAGGTAATTTACAGCACAGCAATCCTATGCATGTTTACTCAGAACTAAGCCTCAATGGCTACGATGAGGCTTACTTCCAGGCAAGTGAATATAGGATTGCAGCCTTAATTAACTGTGGTTTTAAGAAGTGGTTACTATTACATATCATGACTGAATACTGTTGAACTGTAATCTCTTGGAACACTTCCTGATAATCTTTCCTCATTCTCTTTTTGCACTATAGAGCATTTTCTCTCTCTCCCCCCCCCCACTTGCGCTGCATAATGGGCTCCATAATACCACCAAGGCATGTCCTTCCTATCCCCCTTTTTCTGTTTGCCTAACAACCAATCTTCTATTTCTCAGGTACCCCAACTTTTCTCCTTCCCATAGCATTAGCCTATGTCTATACTTGCATTTCTATAACCACCCCTTTTCTGTTTTCACACCACATGGAACTCTAAAAGTCCACATCTGTCACTTACCACCCTTTAAATTTCCCCAGCCCCACAGGTAACTCTGCACCTCCATATCTGACGTACCCAGCAGTTTCTCACCCCTCAGGTGTTGCTCTTATTCTCCCCCCCCTGCTTTCTACAATGTTCTCTCTGTTTAAATATAGATCTGCTACCCTCTTTTTTTACATTTCCCACACCACAGATATTTTCACACCCCTTTCTCTCAGTTATACCCCTTTCTCCTGTCTTCTTCACCCCCTTGTTTCCACCCACCTCCAATGCCTTATCTCTAGGCCTCCTTGCTGACTTTGGCACAACAGAACACAAGGCTTTCCCAGCAGTCTAAGGAGTGATGGAGCAGACCTACTTCAGGCATTATGTTGTGCAGATCTGATTTCAACAAAGAAAGAAAATTTGCAGCATAATGACTTGGAACATTTCTTCTAAAGTACTGAGTTCATTATTGCCAAGTTAAATAGTTTTACATATGCCGCTCATTTTTGCGACTTCATAGTCCATATATTGAACAAGGTTTTCACATAACACACATGCATTAAAATCTATGGTAATTTCACCATTGACTTCAGATGGATGTTAATTGCAACCTTATCATGTGAAGCTCCCCTGGAGATAGAGATATAGCTATAGATAGATATGATGTATCTTTATCTCAAGAATACTAGGATAATCTATTTGCTTACAAACTATCCAAAAGAACACCTTGACATGTGCACCTGTGCACTTAGTGCACCTAGAAGTAAAAACTGACGCTCTCCACTCACAGCCATCTCTGATAGATTACAATGATGTTGTCTATGTCAATCATCTATAGCAACATAAAATACTGTTCTCCCAAAAATCTAACAACTTTAGAAATATACTTTCGACTACATGACACATTAAAAGCGCAAAGAAAAAACAATTCCTAGGCCTATTCTGCAGTGATTACATGCACTCCTTAAAGAAAACTAAGAATGAACATTTTACAATAAATTGCACTGTTTTCATTGCATTATGCAGATTAAATGACAACTTGTCATTTAAGAAGTTAATAAACAGACAACGCTTTGCAGGTTATCCAAATGCTACTGAATAGACAACCTTGGATCCCTAAATGATGTGTAATTAAAATTATTTTTAAAATCCTCCTTGACAGGCCAGGGCTTAGCCAAAATGTAAATGACATTAAAGAAGACAATGAATTTAATTTTATTTAATGTCCCTTTTTGCAGATCCTCATTTACATAGCATTTTTAACAAAAGCGTTGACCTTATAAATGCTGGCATTTGTACAGCTTCTGCAGAGTTGGATTTAATCATGCTTTCACAAAGCCATAAGGGAAAAGCTTTAAGTTCTCTGGTTGGATATGGAGTAGGAATAAAAACATTGGGACTGGTCAAATGTTTATCCTCCTTGCTTCTGAAAACAACCTGACAAGAAGATGTAAAGGTCTAGGGAATAACCCATTGCTGTTTGTAAGGCTTGGTAATAATCATACATAATCGTTTGGAAATATAGCTAATAAAAAATATAATGAGTGTTCAGCAAAATCGGCATTAGGCCCAAATTACATGATATTAATACTTGAACAGGTGCAGAAAGGCTCTTTAAATGAGGTAAATGAATAAAATGTCCCAGAGCACAACTGTGTGCACTGACAAAAAGTCAATCACATGAATAATTCAGTGACTAGGACTGCCAGCAAAGGTCAGCTTTCTTTGACCTTTGTGACAGGAAGTGAAAGGAAACACTGTTGACTAAAAAAAAACAACACACCACCTCCAATCAGTCTGCAGCTACCATTCTACAATTACTTTGAAGGAACAAACTTTAGCTACAAGTAAAATAAAGCTATTTCTTGGAAATCTAAAGCATGAAACAAAACTTGATAATTTCATCAGCTTTCTGAAAGATATATAAACTATTAAGCTTTCCCTCACACTGAAACGGGAATGAAGACAATACAAAGTTACATAGTGACTATGAAAGGTTAACTACAGAGGGGCATTTTTTCTCTGCAAACAATGTCAATTATGTATAAAATCTGAGGTCAGCTGAAAAGTATTTTAAGAGCCCACAGGGTTGGAAGTTTGTAGCAGCTGTTAAATATGACAAAATTTCTTCTCCCCCCCACCACCCTCAAAAAACTAAAGCTATTCCAAACTCTGTATGAAAGAAAATGGGATAAACAGATGTCTGGCTTTTGTACAGAAAAGTAGAACACACTAGGAATTATAAGTCTTCTAAACTCTATAGAATAATGCCAGATTTATTGGGGAGGGAGAGTATTTACTACCCACAGAGATGCCAACTAACAGTACGACTGTGATAGTACCATCTGGAAAAATGATGCCAAGCATGCTCTCAGCAATACTTTGCAAGCTCATTCCGTGTGCACAGGCAGATCTGCCATTGTTTTACCAGCAAGTTGCTTCTTAATGTTGTGATAGTAATGTAACCCTGACTTCCCATGTTCTTTCGCAATCAGTCTCTTCAGTTTTCAACAGTTGGACACTGTTATATATTCTAGCCAAACAAGGAAAGGAAAAGTCAAAAGGATGTCTTTTACCAGGAATTTCCATACCTTCCAATAAAATATTATGATGGCAGAAAAGAATTATTTTAGCACACAGTGTGGTTTTGGTTTAGCAGTTATAGCGGCATCCTGTAATCATTTACAGCCATTGGAATGTATGGGTGAAATAGGATAGATTTATCTCTTCATAGTTGTGATATGTAGACAATGGGTGTTCCTAATGAGGAACATCTGCTTTTGTGCTTTCCCAGAAAACATTATTCCACTATGAAAATGATACTCTCATCCTTTTCAGCAGTTCTACATAAAAAATATAGGTCTTTTCTTTTATTTGACTTTCTTTGGGGCAGCCTAATTTCCCATGGACACTTTTTTTTTTTTTTGCTAGGCATCCTTTGGCTACAATTACTTTATAGTATTCTTTTGTGCACAGTATCCATTACAGTGATGACATTTTTAAAAATAGACAAAACATTGTCCAAAATAAATTATCAGAACTAGAATTACTTTTTAAGAGGGTGGGGAAATCTAGCTAAAATATATAAAACATTCCTATGAGGGAAAAGACTTAGAAAAGAAGTAATTTGTACTGTGCAAAAATTTACACCC